>NW_009647418.1:2973173-3029217 GCF_000708025.1 Charadrius vociferus
CCCCCTTCCCCCTCCCCCGGCCCACGCGTGGGTGTTCGTGTCGCTTTTGTTTTCAGTGAACTTTAGGATCCTTGCGGACACTTTCGGTAGGCCTGAGAGACCTCGCGGTGGATGGTTTTGGGCGAGGGGGGAGAGAGGTTGTCATCGCCTTTTCCGTGGGATTGGGAGGGGAGGAGGGAGGGAGGGAGGTTTGGGGGGAACCGGGGAGGCCAAGTGGGGACTCCGACCTCGTCCCCGGCGTGGGAGTGCGCGCTGCCGCTGAGGACTCTTCGTGGCACTGCGATGAAGGCCAAAGTAAACGTTTGTGCCCCGGTCTGTGCGAAACCCAGCCAACTCTTCTTTTTTCCCCCCGCTCCCCCTTCCAAATTTTATTTTTATAACAAATTCAAGAAAGCGGGATCTGTCATTGTTTCCTTTGTTCCGGTGGTTGCAGCTGGTAGTAGCACTTCCTGGGTTTATCTGCGCCTTTTGCTCAGGCTTCGGTTTTGCTTTTTATCTATTTAATAAGGCATTATATTCACATTTACTCCCTTTGTCTGTCATCCAAAATGGAGGCAGAGCTATGGAATAGAAGTGTTTTGAAAAGATGTATGCCTGCTCGAGTCTTTTGTTCCATGTGATATAGCAGAAATTGGATCCAATCTGATGTTCTCTGTTGAGCATGTTTTGGAAGTTGATTAAAAGGAATGATGGAAAAAATGCCTCTGAGCATATCGACGGAAATATTTATTTTCATTTATAGGAACTATATTAGCTTGTAAGAGAAAATTAACTTTACCCACCCCAAATTCCTCTATTTAAGTGTTGCTCAATGAAGAGGAAACAATAGAGCTATCTGTTCTGTATGGTTAGTGAGAACATGTAATGTAAGTAATCTTCTCATTTGATAATTTTTACCAAGCAAGTTACTAGTTACTGGTGAGAGAGCGAATCTTAGATAGGTACACACAACAATGGACATAAATTCTTTGCATTTACAAAAGTAAAACTTAACTAGAAATTAAGCAGCCTGCCTTTATTGTACAAGCTGAGAGGAACATGCAAAGGAACTACAAGTATGATGAGGGACAGAACTAGACTTCTCATATGTATCTTCTCATTGGCCTTTATCAGCTTTGTTTTATGTTGTGCTTCTACCAGTATATCATTGGGATTTTGAAACTGAGGATCACATCTAATGCAAAGGAATAATTCTGTGATACTAATTTGACAATGCTGAACTCTAATGTAGATGCATAAGTTGAGCACGAAATCTAGTTTAGCAGAAATAATTTTATCCTGCTTGTTGGTAGTAGTATGAGGGATCTTCTTAGAGGTTACCAGAGAAAAGCATATTCTTAATACTTGTTGGACACCTTAAGGTTTGCTTAGTTGCAGCCATGAACATTCAGCCTGCCTGCTTGATGGCTTGGTGATAACTTTTTTAAATCTGCCTAACAAACCACTTGTAAACTTGGGTCTAAAAAGGATTAAAATAATTTTAGAACGTCTAACTTGCCTCTGTTGCCTCAGCTGTATCTTTCCCATTGTCGTCTATGTGATCTAGCACTGACAAAACACGCAGATTCTGTGTTTACATTTTTTGTATTGCCTTTGCTGGATAGAAATTCACTCTAGAAAGGAACTGGGAGGTGTGGAAACCAACACCAAAAACTGTAAAACAAAGGTGAAGAAGTGTGTTTTTTGCTCTGTGGCTGTTGCAGACCCAGCAACAAGGGGCATGAGCTAACTCATCATGTTTCTAGAATTGGGGCAATGCAGCTATGGTAAATAGAAGAACAAGGAAGTTGCTGTAACAGAGCTCTGTGTGTAATATTTATTTACACTTGACACCCATTGCTAGTATTTCAGTGTTTAAAGTTTTAAAAAGAAGCGATAAATTGTGTGGTATCCATTAGCTTTACCAAGGAGGTAGAAAGCAAAGTTTTTCTAGGTTACCTAGGTCATTACTGAGGGTGGTTTATGTTTGAAAGTGACCAAATTTGTGCTGAATCGCATTCACATTGGGATGCACCGTGTGGCCTGGACTCTTTTAATTGTACCATAAAAAAAAAAAAAAATCTTTTAATATGGCTTTGCTGTTCACTGTCAAACTTTTTATGGTAAAAAAGCTCTTTCTGAACATGAAGGAAGTGATTCCCTCATGCCTTTGAGCAGTACAAGCTAACCTGATTTTAGTTTTCATCATAGCTGTTTCGGTCACGTATGTGCAGGCTGGAAATCCTCATTTCAGGTGAGCCATTTCACAGGGGAAAATGTGACCATAGCATAGTCCCTTGTACAGTTAGGAGGTTAAAACAATCTTCTAAGTCAATGAGTTACTTATAAACACTGCGGTTTACAACAGGTATCACAAGGGCTGTACGTTATCTAAATGTCACCCTTTTTTCTCATGAGATTGATTGTGGGAACTATGCCACACTGATGAAGGTAAAAGAAACCCTGGTTTTCCCCTTTTAGCCCCTTCATCTCAGCCCTTTAAAACAAGGTGACCTTGCAGATCCTGATGTGTCTAGGTAGCTATAACTGACCTATGGCAGGCAGGACACTTTAAAGGCAAAATGATTTTTAAAAATGTGCTTTCTGAAATGAAAATTATCTTTGACGCTGTTCATTCTAGTGAGGAACTATGCTAATGGTTATATGGCCTACAGTGGTTATTAAGCAGAATTAAGTCAAATGATACGTAATCTTGATATTTAATTTAGTAAAGCCCTGTAATAACTTTACAATTACCCAAATAATTACATTACCCAAAAGTAACTTGCCAAAACTGAACTGTATTCTGAAATGTTCTGACCACAGCGTATCGTGAAGTTTTTTTCTGAGATTGGGACAGAAGAATTTTTTCTCTTCATTTCGGAGAGCTCTTGTCTTCAGCGGAAGAATCGTGTTCAGCTCCTTGTAGAATGCAGGCTGAAGGCTTATGTGAAGTGAAAATTATGCTTTATGAAAAGGCACTGTAAACCATTTATTGCCCTAACAGGCTGGAATATGGGGACGTTGGACTTCCCTGTGGAAGGCTCTGCTTTGGGAACAATGACGGATGGTTTGTTTAAGATCCAAAACCTGAAATATGCACTTGGAAACACAGATCTGCATATTCTGAATTCTGCATGTGGAGCTCCGCAAAATGTGCGGTAGGAATCGGTGGCATTGTGCTAGTTTATCTCTAGGGTTTTGATGCTGAGGTGGTAGAGAGGTAAATCGTGCTGGAACAACTAATGTAGTCATGGCTGGGAGCAGGAAATGCAATGCGTTACTTCTGGAAAAAGTAGATGCAAGTCAATTCTCTAGTTATTTTCTCTAGCTGTAAAATGGATAAGTGACAGCGCAGGCTTCAGTTAGTACTCACCCAGTGTGTCTTACCCATAGCCTGTAAGAAAATAAGAGGTTGATGGGGCTCTGGGATCATGTACATCATTCATTTTTTTGTGAAGGTTCTTGCAGTGCTGGGGAGAGGATCTCAGCAGTTGAGAGAATGGGCTAGTCAGCTGTGTGTGGTCAGGTCCATCATGCAGACAAAGCACAAGGTTTATTTTAGGAATTATTAAAGATACTACTCACACTCAATGTGGGTGGTGTTCTTTTTAAACTTCTGTTACATATTGTATGTCGGTTGGTGTCCACCTTACTTAGCGGTAGGATGTGATAGGGTAAGTGAAGATGACTTTGTGGGCTCACTTGTTATTAAGTAGCCTCAGAGTTCTCTCACCGTCTAATAAGAGCTTAAGGAACATGCCAGGTGTTGTACTTTAGGTAAGAGTGTTAACATTGGCATCAGATACTTGTCTAAGCCCTTCTGGATCCTGCTTGTTAAAGTTGCACGGAACAGGAGAGTGGGGTTTGGGGACTGTGATGAAGGCTACCTTTTGAAAAGCTTGCCAAGTCGTTTCTAGATCTCGTCTCTCCTCTTTAGCAATATGACCCCTTCACTTCATGTAGATGTAAGCCAAAAATACTCCCGTCATCAGTGAACTGACATTAGGGATCAGCTTGTTTCCAAAGCACCTTTGCCACATATTCTTTGTTAATACAGCCTGTGTTTGGGAAGTTCTTAGCAATGGTGATAGCAGGTTTGACATGAAAAAATTCCAGAATTTAGGTACATATTTTTATATGCTACTGGTAGAAAGTACTCTGATAATAACACCCATAATTCATCCTATGAATAGAGCCTAACTTGAGCAGAGTTGCTGTGTTATAAGCACTCACGGTTACGGGATGTTTCAAAGAAAGGATGCTGTGTGCCAAGTGCAATATAAATCAGGACGTTGTTACTGAGCCTCTTACCTTGCTTATGTCAAATGCTTGATACAGTCACAAGCTTTTAAGCTCTATATAAGACATACTTTAAAATTCCACCTTGACAACCTTGAACCTCAGAAAAGTTTGCAGTAAGATTGCTGAGCTGTTCTTATGTCAAAGATGCATTTCTCTTGCCAAACTAAACGTTTAATAGTGGTAGTGTAAAAAGGCCTTGGTTGAAATTAAGGTTTTGGTGTCTTAAGGGCTACACATGGCTTATAGGAAGAACAGACAAATTTGGTAGACCTTTTTTTGTTTGTTTTGCTCCTTGCTATATTGGTGGCTCTGCAGGTCACAAGCTTTTAGTGGTTTCTGTGGACTTGGTTGCGTAGGGTGTTACTACAGAGGTGTGGTGCACAGTGGTCACATTTTTCATAAAAAAGCACACCGTTGATATTGTCTTTTGATTTACTGTTTAATATACATGTTTTGTTGTAGTTCTCTGTCTTGTGTTTTCTGTAAACAGATGTTATTTTCTGGCTTAAATATAACGAGGATTTCGTAATCATATTTTTGACGGGTTGCTGAAGCAGGCAAAAGGGAGCTAGTTTGTCCTCAGATTGCCAGTTCTCAATAACTTTTGCGTGGTCTGGAAAAAGCTTGGCTGAACTGAGAGACTTGGAATTACTTTTAGTGACGTTTCTGTGTTGCATGGTTATGATGTGCTTTGAATGAAGTAGAGTTTGATGGCAACAGAAATTAACACATTGTTTTCCAGTTCTCTCCCCCTTACCTGTTTTAATTTCTTTCTGCTCAGTGGCAAGAGGAATTAAAGCCAAGAAACTCGAAATTCAGGTCTTAGCTTTACTCATGTTTTCCCACATGCTCCTTTAGTAGGTCACTGAATCATTCTTGTTTGTTTCTCTCCCATGTGAGTGGAAAAAAAATTCCACTCTTGGAAGGCAGAGTTGATATACAGTCACTTGAGCAGCTGCTTATCTGTCTGTGTGTCCTTAAGCTATGATTAGTCTTAATCAAACAAAGGGGGTATCTAGTGGTGCAGCAAGCTGGAAAGTGGTGGGGAGGAATCAAGGGAGCTTTGCAGCCGTATTGAGCTGACGGCTGGGCATTTCTGAGATGTCAGACAGGCGTTTTAAATTTGCACAGAAATTGAAAAGCTTGAAGTAGAGAGTGAACTCTCTAAGTTGTTATGTGTGAGTGGGATTTTTCCCATAATAACAGTACTCGGAGATCTGTTGCAAAGAAAGAAATGTTGAGAGGGCAGGGGGCGAGGTGAGAAGCTCACTGACATTTGAAGTAAAATTAAGGAGATCTTTGAGGCATGCATTGAATTAATTTTAAGGGCAAAGATAAAGCCACATGGTGGGGTGGATGGTGTTGATAAAGGAGGTCACAGAGATGGAAATAGGAAGGGAAAAAATAAAAAAGGTATTGTGAAGTTCAAGTCAAACAAACCTTTCAGCTGTCTGGGTGGGTTTGAGCCTGGGTTACAAACTCACTGAGCAGTGTGAGTGAGGAAGTGTTCAGCAGCAGAGCTGGACGGAATGGCAGCGAGGAAAGAGAGGTCTCTGAGAATGATAGGGACAATGTGGAGAGGAAAAGAGATTGGAGTTATACTGAGAGGAGATCTGATAAAAAGGATGGAGGTGAATAGATAGTGATGAGTTGGAGAGGAACGAGGATGCTGGTGTAGTGCTGTTCAGGGCAGGAGAAATAGGTACGAAAGGGAAGATGATGTGGAAGGTGAGGATAGGTGACTGAAGGTGTGGCTGGAGTTAGAGAAGTCCAGCATTTCTTCCCTGTGCTTTGATCTGCGATGGGAGCGTTAGATAGGAACCATTTCATGAGGGTGTGTCTGATAAAGGGAGAGGGTGAGCTAGATGGACCCAGATATGGAAGTCACGGATGATCATGCAGTAAAATGGGGGCAGGAGAGCTGAGGTTCCTGGTTTGGCTCTTGCCTTGCTTCCTTTTGCTGTTATGGAGAAAGGTTTGTCTTTTTAAAGCAAAACAACAACAACAATGAAAAACCTTATCAATTTAGAAACTTGGACCAGCTTGGGTTTAATCTGGTATTTCATTTTTAATTAACAGACTTCAGGCTATATGCTTGCTACTTCCTTTCCTTTGTATGCAGAAATTAATTGCATTTACAGTTTTCCTCATCTGTCCTTTGATATTTTAATGTCACTGGCACTAGCAGTCACTTTAAAGACAAAACTTCTAAGCTACTTCTGAGGAAGAAGACAAACTTTCTAAACTCTTTGATGGCTATTGAAATATTTCACAGCTTTCATACAATTTTCCTTTCACTCTGGGAAGGAAACCTTTAACATGTCTATAAAACAATTATGAAGATGATTAAAAAAAGTACTTGTTTCAGTTGCCTCCAAAGAAAATAGAGCAGGTTCTTTGTGTTTCAGACAGTGATGGAAAAACCTGAATCTGATTGTTTTTAGTGCGAGCTAGAGTTACACTGTTGTCACAGTTTCTGAAGCAGGAAGGCTTGAAAAATGGGGCTAGGAAAAGCTAGGTTTTCCAGAAATCGCTTCTAACAGTTGTAGTACTAAACCAGAAATTCTAAACATGTTCTTTTCAAAACAATTTTTTTGTTTGTTTACTCAAATGGGAGTTGGAAGGTCATTTTTGATTGTTTGGTTTGAACGTAAAACATGCTGTCTTGGTGCCATTCATAATATAATTAATGAGGACCTCTCTTTGTAAGTAAAGCAGTAATAGCCGTCGGAAATGTTCTGGTGTGCGTTTGCCACAGGTTATTTACTTTGTGACACAAGCACAAAGCCCTTCGCTAGCCCTTAGTTTCTTGGCTTGTTGATCTTAGATAAATCAGTTAACTGCTTTTTCCTCCCTTTCACCCCTTCTAAAAATGACCAAAATAGTCTCAACGCTTGAGACCCACATGAGTGTACCGGGCTTTTTGAAAGGGGGAAACAAAGGCATGGAATTTAGAAGTGAGCAAACGTAGGAGTCTAAGAGGAAGGCGTATCAAAGATGACGCTTCAGCTATGAACTTAAATAGTAAAGGAAAGGAGGCAAATGGAAGAAAGGTTTAGGAGGTGAAGAGGAAGATTTGCAGCTTATTGACACCTCTGTTAGAAAAGCTACGGGCCGTTATAACTGATGAGGAACCCTACAGATGAAAATTACAGAGTAATAAAACCAGGCTGGTGTTTTAACGGTAATCATAATGCTCTGGAAGGCAGCATTCTGTTGACTGCCTTTGGCACTCACTGAACTGTCTGTGAAAAGTACCTGCTCCCTGCCGTGACTGGCAGTTGTGGTTCTGAGAAGCATCATCACGCTCCTCATGAAAGGGCTGTGCCTCGCAGTCGCCAAGGAAGCTTGAATATCTGGAACATCAGCTCTGGATTCTTGAGTCCATTGCTGATGTTGGCCTTCTGGAGGATCCAGAAAACCCTCCTGCTTTTAGAACAATGTGAGCTGTGTTTTTCATAGAGGAATTTGGATTTTTCATCTGTGGAGAGTTATTTTGTTGGGCTTGGAAGTCTAAGTGGCATCAGCTTCCCTGAGCTGTCAAACACCTGATTGCCATGTGAGGCATGGCCCCTTTCTGCAAGAGAGATTTGTTTAGAAGGTGAACGAACATGCCGCTCCAGTTAGCTGAAGGACCCTGCCTATTAGGGAACTGTTTTTACCCTGCAAGCACGAATGACGAGGGCTCCCTGTCTGCTTTCGTCCCTTGGCTGGATGTGCTGCAGTCACTGGACTCTGTCTGACTGTGTTAAATGTAGTGTTGGATTGAGCAGATGTTCGTCTACGCAAACTCCTGTAGGGATAGTGTTTATCTTACTGTCATTCTCATACGTGTCATGATCTCTTATACATCTCTTACAGGCTTAATGCCTCTGAGGAGGGGGTGTTAAAGGAGAAGCTGAATGACACTGTGGCGGTTCTGCTGCGGTGTGAATGGTTTGCTGCAGAGTAATCGCTATTCCCTCCCTGTTAAGTAGATTGCAATTGGTGCCTTAAGGTATTCAAACTCTGGGTGCTACTTAAGAGCAAGCTCAGCAACAGTTACCTCTGTGAAATGCTAGTATTTTTAAAGTTGGACTGTCTAGCGGTGCCATCAGATGGATGATAGGAAATGGGATCGGAGAGGACCATAGGAAGTCATCTAGGCCCAAGGCACAGTGAAATGATTCCTTCCCTTGGTCAGTTATCCAAACTGTGGCCACTTGGAAGGTACATCAGAGGTACAAAGCCTAGCGTGTTGAGTGGCTCTCAGGGCTGTTTTGTCTCCTGAGAAACTGTAAAACAGAAGGTGAGAGGCCAGATGGGAAAGGCTTGCAGGCTACCACTTGGATTATCATATAGCAGGGTATTAATGAAAGAATCTGATTTTCTTTAATTAGTGATATGTAAGTGTGTTTAGGCCAGATCACTGCTGGCCTACAGATAACCCTTTTGACATGATACGTTTTATGACATAGCATGATGCCAGGAAAAGGTTTCATTGTTTAAGTAGCTAAGCATGCTGCTTAATGAATTGAACGTTTGGTTTTTTTTTCTGAAAAGCAGAGAAATATTTTAATGACTTGTTAAATTTTAATGACTTGTTAGCTTTTTGACCTTTGGGTTTGTGTTCACTACACAGCATTATCTACATCAGTAATGCACGGTTAGAGGCTTTCTCATCTCTCTACTTCTACTTCAGCTGATGGTGTAGTGCAAGGAGGCAGTGGATGCACTCCTTTATACTATATTCAATGCCTTTTCTTACCTGATTTTTTTATATGTGGGAATGTCTTACGGGATATTTCTGGATTTCCAGAGATATCTTTATTGTTCATTTTTACCACACCAGAGCAAGCAGGGGATATCTTTATGGGTAGAGTACATACATGTTGTTTGTGATTCTCTGTAATTGCAGATTAACAATATTTCCCTATGCATTCTCTCAGCAATTTGGGAAACAAAGGACAGAATGTTGGGGGGGCAGTTCAGAGCAGAAATAAAGAGCCAAGGCTGTGTTCAGCTGAAGGAGCAAAGGAGGAAAGCTTGAGAGTGCTAACAGCTCTAGTCCGTAAAGAATTGTCCTTATAAAAGTACAGGGATCTGATGCTTACTACAGCTTTGTTTCTGCATGAGTATGAAAAGGCTTCTTCCATCTCGGCTGGGAGATGAAAGGGTGGTCTTGTCTTTGTTGGTGTTCAGTGGGGTTTACTTGTACTAGGGTTGGCTTGTGAATAAAAACAATAATTGAAAAGTTGAGCCTTAAGGGTGACTGAGGACGTAAGATCCAAATGGCCTTGCTCTTGTGTAATAGGTTCGCCCTTCTTGAGAAAGAGGATTGCCCTTATTAATTTTGGAAGTGAGAGAGCAGCGGCATTGTTTATACTTGGGTCTTGCAAATCTGGGGGGAAGGTGACGACTTGCAAGTCTGCCCCAGTCTGAACCCTCTGTGTGGTATACGTGTGGTCCTCTGCACTGCTTGCCTCCCATGCCGTATCTACTCTGGTATTCTTCCAGAAAAGTCCCACTTATGTGGACGCTTCAGAGGTAAATGTGTTGAGAGTTTATGAGCCTTACTGCCATTAGAATAGTTGTGGTAAATACAGGAGCTTGGTCCTGGGGCTGTCCCCGGCCAGGCTGGCTGCAAGAGGCATACAAGGCTGTTCTGTCCTGAAGGGTTTGTGTTGCGTCTTGTACTACTGCTTAGAACAGATCCTCAGAAGCATACATAAACAGCATGAGGCCTTTTCTTTTCACTGATCTGTCCCACAGTGAGCCTGTTAGTCATATACCAGCGTTTTTTTTTTAAGTGAGGTTTTTTTTTTAAGTGAGATATGTCTGCGTAACAAGATCCAAGGCACCACTACAGAGGCACCAAGGACGCTTTTGCTGCTGGAGTCTGTCAAGTTCATTGTTTTCAGAACTCTAGCATGCGATGTTTACTCGAAATCCTGGCCTCCATTACCCTCTGCCACTTTGTTTACTCTGCCTTCCCTCAAGGTCCCATAGTAACGGGTGCTCTGCCTGCAGCAGTTCAAGGACACGTCAGCTGAAGTGACCTTGGCCAGCACAGCTATGAGACCTCCAGCCAGACTGCAGCGAATGCAGTGACTTCTCTATCCAACAGCCAGACCGCTTTCCCAGCCCGCTTGAGCTAGTTGTCCAAAACACTCTTCTTGCCCGCATTGCCCTGTCTCTGACAGAGACTTTTGTCACCTTGCCTGAATTCTTACCCAGCAAAATTCCAATGCAGGGCAGGGGTTAGACTCAGACCATCAAACCAGGACTGATGATGCAGAGCTCAGCCCTGTGTGGTGGTGGTGGTGGTGGTGTGTCTTTGAAGCAGCTGGAATGAAGTGACATTGGGGTTTCACAACAGACTTAAAAATAACTGAGGCCCGCTGCATTTAGTTACTATCTAGCAAGTGTACGTTCATGTGAATGTGCATGTGAGCCCTCACAGGCTGTTCTGCTAAATTCTTCTTGCTGCATCTTGCGTCCAGATTTTAGGCTGCTGTTAAATTTATTCGCTGTTTGTCTTCTTTATTGTCACCATTCCCAAAGGGACAGGGACCAAATGGAGCATGAATGGTGGAAGAGCTTCTCAGTTCTTTGTGATTGTTCTTTGAAGTCCATGACTGCTCTTTGTTATCTTCTTATTATGCAGACTTTTGCTTTTGACGCTGTGTTATGATCCTTGATGTAGCCTGTGGTAGTTATTGGAAACTATTACTTTGCAGTGTGTCAGAGACAGAAGTGATCAACAAGGTAAAAAAGGAAAGGCATGCGTGTAAAAGGGAAAATTAAAAAAAAAAAAAAGAAAAGGAAAGGCATGTGTGTAAAAGGGAAAATTAAAAAAAAAAAAAAGGAAATATCTGGGCTGTGAGCCTTGCAGCTGTTAGAGAAGTGCCAAACAGAAGAGGACAGTGAAAGATCTTGTTGCGTTCCTGATCTGCTAGTTAGTGGATATTATCTGCTGCCACATTTTCCAGAGAAAAAAAATAATATAATTTGTTATTTTCTAGGATGGTTGGTCTCTGCTTATTCTGGTGAATTTCTGAATGTTTGTATAGAAGCTGTAGCAGTGTGAGTAAGCTTATCTGTGGCAAGTCAAGCTCTGCTAATAGTATTTGCAGTGGCAACTGCCTGCATCGGGAGAACTCGCCATATTTGAGTGAGAGGCAGCACAATGAAGTCCTGGTCCTGCGAGGCTGCTCAGGCTTCAGGAATGGGCTCTGAAATTTGCTTGTCTGTTAGCAGCACGTAAAGGTCTGGATGTTACATACCATGCTTCTCATCTTAGCTCATTCAATACAGTGTCCAGAGCAGGTATAAATGTTTCCCTGTATACATTCAAACTCGTGCATATTAGTATCTGCACAGATATTTCACCTTAGTCCAGCTTTCTGTTTGCTTGGTAAACATCAGTCTCTGACAGGATGGAGGTTGAGAGAACTTGAATAGAAAATATGGTGGTGGCGTGCCAGATGTGGGAAAGCATAAGGCAGTGAAAGGGAATGATCTACTTGCTTTTGCTCTTTACAACACAGCATTTGAGAAGGAAAATTGAGAGGAGGGGTTGTAGTGTGGGGAACAGGTTAGTGACCTGGGAACACACACAAAAACGACTTTTCTAGGTTTGAGGATGTGGAACTTTTAGAAAGGAAAGATTAAGTCAAAGAATTTGGATATGATTGTGCAATACTTAGATCTGCTACAGAACCAGAAAAATTCTTTGCGTGTTGTCAGCTTATTTCAAATGAACCTCGTGTTAGGATGGGAGAACTGACTTGATCAAAGATATAAATATCCTCAAGGAGGAAAGTGCGCTTATTTCAGGTGATTAGCGACTATGTTTAACACCTGAAACCTGTTGAAAATAGAAAGCAGAGATTGCAAAATAGCTGAGAGCCTGAAGCAATCTATCCAAAAGCTGGGGCATCTGAGTCATGTCAGTAGTCACCACAGTGGCTGTTCTCTGTTAAAAATGTCATTATCCCTCCCTTTTCGAAGCAGAGACCTGCCAAATCAAAACACACATTCAACTCGCTCAGGTATGGGGGGGAGGAAGGTAAGTATCTATAAGCTTGGCAAAAGGAGAAACAATGTAGTTCTTCCAGTTCACTTTTAGGAAGTTAATATAATCGTTGATATCATTTTCCTTTACAGTTGAGAAGGGCTGTAGGGGCCTGGTGTTGGGGGCTGGAGGGAGAGGGAGTGTCATGCAAACATGCTTGTCCTCTTCTCAGTCTTCCCCAAGCACGGGCTTGTGTCCACTGCTGGAGGTGGACTACTGGGAAAGCTGGACCTTTGGCCCAACCTGAATGGGTGTTCTTACAGCTCTTGCTAAAGCAGGCGAATTTTGGTGCCAAGTACTAGAGTGAGCTAGACAGTGTTTTAGTATCAGCTGTGAAAAAATTCCAGGCAGCACTTTCACTGTTTGTTAACCTTTTTTCTTCTAAATAAGACATTTGTGTTTTGTCATATAAAAATTACAGCTTTGGAGAACTCTCATTTTATAGCTTTTGCTTGGTACAGAAACGTGTTTTCTTCAGGGCAGCACAGGAGACAGTATATATGTCAGCCACATTTGGTCTCTGGAAGCTGCAGATAAGCCCAGTTTGTGTTGCTGCGTGGCTGCTTTCTGTGATACCAACTTAGTTCTGTGCTGCTGCCTTCCCTAACTGGCTGCCTGGAGGTACTGGACATTCCACTGTGTTGTGAAAGCGGAGAGCCAATATGTTTGTGACTTGAATGACACTCTGATCTGAGTCGTTCCTCCTATGACTGAGGGGTAATCTGTAATCAAACTGCACGGGAATGAGACGTTCCTATGTTCCTGTCTGTCTCTCTTGCTGTGTGAAATAGTTAACCCTTCATAGGAACCGTGTGATTAGATTTCGCTCATTTACGTTACCAAATTAGCAAACATTATTGAAGAGCACAGCTCAGCTTACAGACTCTGTAAGCTGATGCACAGAAATATGCCATAAAAGCCAATTCATTACTGTTTCTAATAAAGTTTTGGTCTGTGACGGCAGTTGTTTAGGAGCCCAGCATGCATCCCATCTGTTTTCAGTATCCAGTCATACAAGTAGAACACTCACATCTCCAGTAAAAATCTTAGTGGAGCTTAAGGAGCCTAAAATTTTTATTAGCAGTTTTTATTAGCACATTAGTAGGCTTGGGGTCTGACCTCTGCATGTGGTGATTATAGGCTGTGTGGATACAGCAGGCTTTTTGTAACGGGGAGACAGATCCTAGGAAGTGTAGAGAGATTGCTTCTCTGTAGCAACAAAGGTGTGAGAAATGTTATTTACCTTTCATTTGAGCATTCTAAGGGACGCTACAAAGTGAAGGTTGATGCTGGTTTCTTTTGATTTTTGGAACATGGAAGAAACATGGCTCAAAGAAGAGACTTGTGCGAGGGTCATTTAGTGATGGGTTTTTTTTGTTTTGTTTGTCATATGATTCAGAAAAGTGCTGATATTGTAGTTTGTTTTACTTGGGAAGTCACCTCTTTCTTGGGGACATAAACCATCGTGGTCCATTTGAAAATGTGTTGTAGGTAAGGAAGGGGGGTAGGTCAGTCCAACTGTGACTTAACTAGTGCATGGGTGAACGGCGTGAGAATTTGAGCTGTTTCGCTGGTAGATATTTGGGCACGGTGGTTACTGTGAGCAAAGGAATGACTTTGTAAGGTTATATTGCAATAAAACCAAGGTCTTTCTCCGACGCTCATCACGTGAACTAAATATTGCTTTATAAAATTAACTGCTATGAAGTATTCATCAATGCCCTGTGCTGAGTGCAACCACCATCATTAAAAAGTAACAAACTCTACTCTTCAGCGTGACTGGAGCCACTTTCCGAAGAACAGGGCTGATCTGCTCTCCGTCTGCGTGTGGGAACCAGGCATCTCCCTTGGCCTGTCCAATTCTAGATGGGCAACCAGAGCCATCCGAGAAAAGTGTGATGAGGATTGTATGTCACAAGTATTAGTATGCTCCCCACCATGTGCCAGTTAATTAATGAGGGGGCACTTGCACGGCCTTTCCTGCAGTGCTGCAGACAAGTTTCCACAGCTCCTGTGTGAGCTGGTGACCCAGAGGCAAAGTTCTGTTTTCCACTACTCGTTCTCTGAATTTTCAACCTTCCTAGGAGGTTGTGGTCTTTGGCTGGTGAATCCCAGGGAGTTTCACTGCTCCTGTGGCAGGGGCAGGAGGAACTGCCGCTTCACAGGTCGATGTCATGTTCACCTCTAATTGAAGGGCTGCATTTGGTGAAGGCATTCTCAAAGCAGTTGTTGGCACTTAGATCCAACAAAGCTCTAAGTAGAGACTTTTCCTGTGAGATGTGCGTGGACTTTTAGAAGTGCTTTTATTTTATTTTAAACTCATTTTTTGTCCTCATTCCAGTCTGTTTTATGTTAACTCTGGAAGGGTTTTTCTCCCTACATTATCTTTCTATGGGATTTTTTTTTTTGATCTTTCAGTAGCCTTAGTAGCAACACAACAGTGCCTTTAGTGTATCTCTGTCTTTTGTGTAGTTTCTGGTTCAGCTTTTGTGTAAACTTCGAATAAACTGTATGTGCTGTTGCAGTCTCGAGTCTTTAATAACTGAATTTGGTAGTAAGTCTGGTGTTTCTCATGCTGCAGGGAGTTGGTTGCAGACAGCTGGGATGAAAGCTGTGTTTCACAAGGGGAGAGGTGGGGGAGCGTCTCTTCTTTTTTAAAACACTTAAGTCGCTTTCAGAATAGGATCCCTGAAGTCTTGCAGTATATTTATAGGCTTGTAATGTCGTGCAGAGAATGTTACACTATCCTCTGTGGCAGAAGTGCTGGTTTCAGGTTGCTCTGTTGAGCATGGTAAACAGCTCTGGGTTCCTGTCGGTATGTGTGCTGCTCAGAGAGCTGTGCTGATCTGCCACGCTGATACGGGTTGTTTGGGTTTTTCAGAAGCTCTGTGTGTGAAAAGTCTTTGGACCATAATTTAGGTGCTTAAAACAAGATCTTAGATCAGCGCATCTTGATCAGTTTATTGATGTAGGCTACAGTCTTAACATTCAAAAGGATTCTGACGTGTTCATGGCTCTGTACAAGAGAGTCCTTGCAGACAGCCATCCTTTTATATGAGAAGGAAGGTGCACTGGACAACTGTATCAGTTCCTGGTCATCGGTCTTGGAAAACAGCTCTTGTAATGAATATCCTGATTCTGAGAAGTTTGAGCAAAAGAGCAGTGGCAGAAGTCAGATTTTGGGGAAGAAGTGCAAAATTTCAAAAGACTATGAAACAAGCAAGTAGGGTCACTTCCCTTTATATTGAAGCTGCTCTAAAAATAACACTTCTTACTTTTCACCGTGCACAAGAAACACTTCAAGGAAAACCAAATGTATTGATCTTATATGAATTACTTTGTTGATGTGTTTGTCAGTATGACGTGTTGATCATTGTCGTAACAGTTGATAGCACTAGGAAAGCTTCCTCTGTCTTTTAGCAGAGATTTTGTAAGAAAAGATCACAGTAGAACTGATCATGACATCCTTGTTACACCACTGGCTCCACTGTTAGATATGTAATGTTTCCTTTGCTGTGCCAAAACCTTCTAAACTTTTTTTGAGCAGCAGGGAGGCGAGATGAAGAGAAGGAAGTGATGGAGAGTAGAAAGGGTGCGTTGAGTGCAGTGGCTCTTTCCTAAAAGGGAAGCGTGCAGTGGGGAGGGAGCTGGAAAGAAAGCTATTGGTAAAGATGATGCAGCAAAGAAAATCGGATAAATCTCACAGCGCTCACTGCTGCTGATCGCAGTGTTAGCTACTGGTGCACCAGTGCGTTTTACAAAGTTGCAAGGTATGTTAAAGCTGATTGTTTCTCTTCTGCTCCTTTCAGGCAAAGAATAGAGCATGTGTTCCCTAATTGAAAGTTCTCAAGCTGGTTGTGTTAAAAGTAGTTTTGACAACTTTGTGCATGATGCTGGATACTCATTTTATGGTTATTCTGGCCCAGGGCACAACACTGACTGAGGTACATGAACGTTGCGAACCTAGCACCAGAGAGGAAGGGAACTGGAGAGGGGGTTAGATTTGAAGTTTTACATCTCTGGTAGATCAACTTCAATATATGGCCGGCATTTGCAGGTGGAAAACGGCTCTCTGTCATTCTGTGAGCGGGTTTCATGCTTGGTGCTTTAAATAAAGAGACAACATGATCGTTTTGTTACAAGGGTGAGTCCTTTAAAACACGAGGCATTATGCTACACTGCAGAAAACATTAAAAAGAATTGATTTCCCACCCTCTTACCCAGCAGTTACTGTAGCCAACACTGGTAGCACCTCCTCTTCTTAAAGTTGCCCGTAAATCCCTAATGTGTAACTGTACTTCTGGTTAACTGATCTGAACTTTCCCGTGTCTGAGCCTATGGTTTTTGAACAAAAAGCTGTTCAAAGTGGTTCAGTCTGTTCCACTAATAATGCTGAAACAAAATGTATTGCCCATATTAAAAAAGAAAAGGGGGGGGGGCGGGGAGGGGGGGCAGGCGGACAAAGAAGTTCCAATCATTTTTCAAAGTTTATATTACCCTAACAGTTGGAGCAGGGCCTTGACATTTGGTGAGCAGGTGGCCCGTGTTTGAGTAGAGTGCTTGGTCCTGCAAAACTGTTTTTAAACTTGATGAGATTATAGTTTTCTAAAAATCTGGACATAGCTAGTTGAAGCAGTGACGGTAGAGGTGGTGAGAGTGTCAACTGGAGGTCCGTCTGGCATGGTGAGAGATCAGGAAAGGGAGCTGGCTGCAGTTATGCTCGCAAATGCAGACGTGTCATCTCACGTTGGCCAGATCAGAGAAGTGGATCATGAAATGTTAATAAGTCTATGCCTCAGTTTCCCACTTGCGAAATAAGGGTGAAAACACCATAGAAAAGCTTGTGAGGACTTTGTTAATCCTAAGTAATAATGTGTAAGTCAGGGTATAAGCTCTAAAAGCAAACAGCATGAGAGGCCACCAATGAAAGTGCTACATATTCAGGATGTGCTGCTTACCATCTATTCTGTACACAGAGGCTCAGGATGTGGACAGATTACTTGTGATCCTATAATGAAAGCTTTTCATCGTAAGAAATGTACAAAGATACCTACATATAAATTCAGATGCTTCCTGCCTTTTGTAGTGATTGTGTATGCTACCATAATTTTCCTTTTATGTAGGATTAAATGATAATATATTAAACACACATCAGCAGTCAGTTCCAATTGATATTTGAACTCCCCCGTGTAGAATATGTGTTAACTCTATACAGTGTAGGTTCAAGTTCACACGTGAAGCACTGGTTCTTACCTCAAAGGAACGTTTTTTTAAACTGAATACTTAGAAATTGAGATAATTTTTATTTTGTATGCTCTCCAGGTCTACATCTGCCAGTAATAAAGTGACAGATTGTGTCTCTTAACATTTTATACCAGAATAGAAACTTTGGGTTGCTGTGTTTATTTCACCAAAAATCAGAACAATTTCCTGTGCAGTTTATTTTTTAAATAATAAGCCTGTATTACTGCAAAAGTTTTGTAACTCTTAATTACAAGATTTTTAACTGATGGTGATGTTTACAATGACACTTTCTTCTAAAGGAGGAGATCTGATGTTTTTACCCACACATATCTGACCAACTTGTGTTCTTAGAAGACCCCAAAAAGAGTTTAGAAAATACAAATATTTTATTTGTAACCTGTTGCCACAGAGATAAAAATGGATTCTATGTTGTCTTGAATTCTCTAGGCAAGTGGGAGAAAAAGTAAGACTTCTTTCTTCTTTTCCATTGACTAAACACAAGCTGAGAAACAGCAATGCCAAATAAAATGATAATGCAGGTTCAGGTCAGCTTAATCGGTACAGTGTTACCTTTATACCATTTTCATACTGAGCATATCAAAGTATTTCATAAATTATTCGCTCATGCTGGGGAATGTATAAAATGACATATGTAGATCTAATCCTTGCTAAAACTTATGTTTGTTAGTAGTATTTCTAGTGTGGGGTGTGTGGCTGGGATATGATTGATCACTGGCATTCTGTCCTCGTTTTGCCACTGGCACACTTCGTGGCCATGGGCGGCTGCTCTCCATCTTGGCATTTCAGATTTGGGCAAATGAAAGTAGTGGTACTTGCCTCTGACCCTGAATCTCAAAACATTGTTTAAGTTCTGAATGTCCATGTCTTTTTTCATGATGGTATCTGGTAGTTCTTTGAGGAAGGTCTTGATTTTTTTTGACAGTTGAAGTATGTGATATTTCATAAAGTTTTAATGTTTACCAAATTATAAAGTACATGACTTTTGTAGATGGGCACACTTCAGGACAGCAGGGGTGAAGAAGAGGTTTTGATGGAGAGTTAGCAGCAATAGATGGTGATGGTGAGGCCGTTTCTCAGCCTTTTGACTGAAATATTATTGACGCTACTTACGAAGCTTTTTCTGCTTTCTTGCTGTTTTAGCTCTGTAGTAAAGTGAGTCAATGTTGGACAAATGTTGGAAAAGCAGGAACATTTTTAGAAATATCCTTTGATTTCTCACTGGAAATGAGAAACTGTCTAAATATTCTGAGTCTTTAAATAGATACTGGCTGAAGGACACTAAAGCTTCCAAGTCTCCTTGATGTTTGTACTTCTCTTCATGTTTCCCTTCGCCCTGTGCTGTTTTAGTATTCTTTTCACACTTTCATAACTTGCATGAAACCTGCTTCTGTTGAAAGCATTTCTCCAGTGGTCGTTGCCGGCTGTCTGCAAGCTTTCCTCTTTGTGTAGCAGCTCTTGGCCATACTATGTTTGGCTAAAACTACAGCGTGAAACTCCTTTCCTTGGTTGACATAATGGTGGTATAAAAAGCTGTCAGTGTAGATGCGATAATACTCAAAATATGAGTTTTTCAGCTCTTGCCTTGGCAAAGTGCACGTCTGCAGGTGTAAGTCAGGCCCTTGCAGGGTAGCACTCAGCATCCCACAGCACTTACTGGGTCCGTTCATGAGTTGCCAGCATAGACACAGTCTTTATCAGGGCAAGAGCCCAGACCCTGTGAACCTTCATTTACGCAAATTAAGTTAAACGTCCAAACTTTGCTTGAAATCATCTTCAAATTTGTAAAATAAATAACTGAAGGTTTATAGTGCATTCGTTGGGGCAGGTACGTTTGCTTCTGGTGTATGACAGATCTTTTTACTTTCCTGTTTCTTTTCAAGCGGTGCGTACCTCAGTGTGCCTGGGTGACATCAGTCTAGATAACATGTTCCTTGGCAGGTGTTGCGATTCCAGTTTGCCAGCGGATAACTTTGATTTTTGTTTTGGGTTTTTGTTTTTTTTAAACACTTCTTAATATATAATGCTCATGATAGAGGAAAAAAGTTCAACTGCTCTAATATCTCTGTCTTCAAGATTGAAGTATTATTTTTAAAAGGAGGTGAATCAAACAGTGGGGGAAGGTTTGGTTGTTTTAAATGTTTGATATAACTTCAGCACAAAGCTCCCTACTGTCGTTTGTGGAGTGTGGGCAATATAACATCCCTCTGCAAACCTGGAGTCCGCTTCTGTGGGAGGATTTCAGGTAAGGAGGATGAACTCGGTAACGGAGAAAATGAGCTGTCCTAATGTGTGCCTTTAAAATGAGCTCTGTCTGGGATTAGTATCCTAGGGCTGCAGCTGGGATTAACTTTGTAGGTATGAGTAGTGAGATGCTAAAGTGTGGCCTCCTCACAAGTCCTACGCACATTCACTCAGTGTAGAAATGTTTTTGTTTCACTTGCCTGCCTCTTTGCTCCAGCACACAATGCATATAATCTGATTCTCTGAATGAACCTTTGTTTGGGGAAATACTGTTAGTTTTGGCTCTTGGGGAGCTAAGATGACAGGCCCAACTCCCCAACAAAACAGACTGGAGATTAAAAAACAAACTAAAACCACGCCTTCAAAAAAAAAAAAAAGCTGGGAAGAAGCCAAAAAGTTCCTTTTCTGTGTTGCTGAAAAAGCTAATCTAGCTACTGTAATATCAAATCAGGTTTTGTTTTTCTATTCCTTAAATTAAGAGCCTCATTACCATCACCTGCAATAACCGGAAAAATCTTAGTCTACCTCAGAAAATTGCATGATCATGTACAGGAAGGAATCGGGGTGGAAAAAAGGCACAGAGGAAGTGGGTTTTGAGGCAGGAGTTAACAAGGCAAAAAAAGAGGTCTTTTAGCACAAGGCCAGTGGGAATCTGTTAACTAAACAGGAAAATGCAATACCTTTCTGTAGCTTGTTCCTGTAACCTGAATTTACAAAATTTGGATTTGAAAACAAAAGAAGTTGCTTACAACTATAGTACACAAGACCCCTATGATCTGTATGAGAAGTGATTCCTGCAGGTCTGCAGGAGCTGCTTTTCACGGTATCTTTGCTGTGTTTGCTGAGAATGTGTGTTTGGGCAGCAGGGTCAGGCCTATGGAATCTGAGCCGTGGCGCTCAGAGGTTTATGTTTGAATTCCGTGTACGATAGATTTAGGCCAGGTGCTCTCTGAGTGCAAAAGCAAAAAATAACTTCTCCTGAGCTAGAGAGCGAGCTCGAGCCAGAGATTTTCCTTGTCTCTGCATATCAAAACAAGTGAAAGATGAGAGGGTGGAAATGAGGGTTCTACATGAGGAATATGGTGGTATGTAAAAATAAATAAATAAATAAATCCGAGTCCCATTTCTAATGCTGTCACTCACATACTTCGTAGCTATGGGCATATAATTCAGTCTCACTGTTTCCTTATTTTTAAACGAGAGATCATGCATTTCTTCACTCACTGGGTACTTTAAGGACCTCTTATTTTGTGCAGCATTTAGTTCACTGCAATCGCAAGATAGCTTGCCAGCTGCAGCTCCTTGCTCAGCGGCATTTACATGTCATGGTGTGGAGAATGAACTTAAATTTTTTTCTGAATGGGGGAAGGGGATTTTTCAGACTGGTATTTAAAGCAAAGTCTTCCCTATTGTCTTCTATTAGAAAAGGATATGAAACATAATGCTATAGTACTGTTTTGACCGTTTCTGAGGTAGATAAAAAAAGGGGAACTGCAAATTGAATCGGAAACAGCTTAATAAAGCATTTGAGCTGTATAAAAAATGCAAGTTCTACCGTACTATACTATACAGTTTCCATTTAATCAACATATATTCAAACCACCTATTAAATGGAGATTATGTAAGCTGATCACGTCAGCCTTCGGAGATTATCTTGTTTCGGGTGGAATTTATCTTAATATTTAAAACTATCCTTCTCGGCCCCTTCAGTGCTCTTTGTAGAAATCAGTGTTTCTTGAAATGCCGGTGTTTCTTAATGCTAGTTAGTAATGAAAAAATCCCCAAACTACTTCTGGGTTTGCACACAAATAAATGTCCATTTCTGTCCAAATCCAGAGGGTGGTTGTGTCACGTGGTTTTATGTTGACCGAAGTCCATCTTAAAATCCTCTAATTTAAGGGAGGAGAACAGGGGATTCTTCTGTTGTGAGTCATCCTATATCAGAGCTTGATTGTGTTTCTACTGATGTTGGGAGGAGTTTTTCCACTGAGTTTACTGATTGAATGGTTTTTCAGTGTTATAGAGCTACTGGTTTAAATTTGAAGTCATCCTACCAGCTGGGAATGGCATCTCGCGTGCCCCATACCTGCTAAGGAAGAAGGTCAACCATTTGCCTTGTCCCTACTGGGACAAAAGCATCACTAAAATGTCCTGTAAGATCATTCACTAACTGCTCGTCTAGATAATATTTGTTAGCCCTACACTTAAAATGCTGTTCATTACTAATCACCAGTGGAAGGCAATCCTTTAACATAGTCTTTAAAAAAAAAAAAATCTATGGAGATGAGAATGGAAGAACCCTCTGTAGGTACTGTTTGCCTGTGTGTGCCTGAAGTGCTTTATTTTGGGTGTTAGTAACATAGAAGAAAGTGATGACATTCTCAGTGGCAAAACTTTGCATAAAAATGAACACTGAAAGGATAAAATCTCTTTTGTATGATGTTAGAATACATACCTTCTCCCTAACTGCGTTTCAGTCAATAGAAGAAAAATTTTAAAATCAGATATGTTTAAGGGAATCGGGTCACTCTTTCACAATGGTCGCCTGCTTCTTGTACTTGGCTGCAAATCTGGTGATGTTTGAAGGTTTGTAATGATTTTGAAACACAGCTGCTTTCACTGGAATTTCAGAAATGGAGAGAGTTGTGTTACTCTGACAGATCAGTGCTGTGTTATCTGTCTGCCTGCTTGCATCTCCGTTGCCCGAGGTAGTTCCTGAGCTGGGAAAAAGTATGTAAAAAACTTGGGAACGGACTCCAGCCTCTCTTGGCCTATCCAGGACTCATAGGTGAAAGCTGCAGCATATGGAAGTGGCAGCCTCAATTGTCTGCAGCTTCTCTTCTGAAAGCACTGCGACTCCTCCAAAGCACGTCGGCGCCCCTGTGTCCAAGGGGAATTCCAGCTCTGTTGGCTGTTCAGCTGAAGCTTTTTTAGTTGTTTTGTTGTGATCAAATCACTTGAGGACATTTGGTCTCAAGAGGTGGAGATTTCTACATGGGAGACTGAGCTGAGCTGCTGGAATGTATTGCACATTATGCACCAGATGGTTTTCAGGCACTTTGATTTGATCTGTGTTTGATAGTGATGAAGATACAAAAGTCACATATTCCTCCAGCATCGCTTATGTGAGCCGGCACATCCTGGGTAGCACAGGCTGTGCTTCTGGCCACAACGGCCCCTGCAGAATGCAACCGAGAGCCTAGTTCCCCCTGCGCTCCTCTCCTTGGGCACCGTCCTTGCAGCACCAACATCCTCTAGGTCATGCCACTGGCTGGTGTGGATGCAGCTGTCCTGGCTTGTACCATGGAGTATTTGGTCCAAGCCTCCCTTGGGACGCTCTCCTCCAGCCCTCTTTGGAATCAGCACTCCTGCAGAGTTGCAGCAGCTGTAGAAAGAGCGAGGACCATGTGCGCACTGACGTTTTACGCTCGCAGGTACATTGAGATCGTCTAGCTGGTCAGCAAGTTGCTCTGCATTTCTTGTAGGAGTTGGCGTCGTCTTAGGAGACAGAGAGCTGGCAGGAGCAGCAGCCAGTGTGTCTCTCTGTTTGGGTTTTTTTTTGTTGTTCTTGTGTGGCTTTAAAATCTGAAGATGGGTTTCAGTTAGGCAGCTGTTCTCAGTCACAGTGTTGTTCAAAGTAATTGACTTTCCGTTGACTTTGGAATTTGGAATAGTGTCTAAATATTGTTGTCAGCTTCATGCTGATTCCTCTCCACTGAGGCTAAAGTCGTTTCACTTCTGACCTCAAGCTGGACTTGTGCTTTGCTCCCATGGGAACTAAAAATAATAATTATTTTAAGAATAGGTTCTTAATCACTTCCTTCTTTTGATGCACTACTTTTGTTTAGCATTTTGTAAGAATGTAATAGAAAATGTTTTAAACTATTTGTGTTTTAATTCCAGTTTTAATTGGCTCTTTGAGGATGCCAGGAGTGCACAAGAATTAATTACAGCTCTTTTTAGGTTTTTTTGTAGAAAAGCATTTGTTCTTGTTATTCTGAGTGAAGATTATTAGGGGTTTGTTGCTTTGGCAAACTGTCCAGTCACACAGAGCTCTGAAGAGATGAACATTAAGTTGACAGATTTCTTAGTCAGAGGCATGTGGGCATTTTTGTCAGTGTTGGTGATGCATCAGCATGTTAATCTCCCGTCTCCAAACTGTTAATATACACGTGAGAAATGGAAAAAGATGTGCTTTAAGCTGGATTTGGATGGTATGATAAGACAAGGTGTGCAATGATTTTGAGGCAGAGCTGGCTGTGCAGTGAACACCGAAGGTGATGAGATAGTTTGCAGAGATGGGGAGAATATTGAACAGGTGGAGATCCACAGTCTGCCCTGACCCACAGCAGCTGGATAGCAGTGAGATAAAATACTTAATGTGGAGATTTTTCCATAAAGTGAAAGAGTCTTGAAATTTAGAAGTGAGATTTTGGGAGATGTATTTCAGAGAGTGGTGTATGTGTGCTCTCGCAAAAATAAGTAAATAAAACCCAGAAGGGCTTTCCTAGACTGCAGTGAACATATAATGTATGGTTGTACTGAGCGTCTTGGAGCCCGGCTACAGAGAATAACACAAGTATGTTATTAACTGGTTTTCCTATTTCTTGCTAATAGTTCACGTGGTTTACTATTACTTCCAGCCAGTGAAATTGCTTGCTCCAGCAAGTCTACTTGCCTTAGAGGGAGCCAACGTTCTATTTTGTGTACTAAATTTTGTTCGTACTCTATGTCTTCTTAAGCACCAGAGACCCAAAGGCTGCAGCAGAGCCTTACGCAGAGCCAAGAGGGCTCAGCGTGCACCCTGCAGGGGCAGCTGGGCATGGACCATGGTGAACATAGGACTCACAAGCTTGTGAGTCCTATCTGCTCTCTCGCTGCTGTGAATTGTCCTTTCAGTGCAGTTGATATCTGGTCTCTACACCCGCTTCCCTGTACGTACGAAAGCATAGCAATTTAAAGAGGGTGAGGAGCAAAAAAAACCCAAAACAATATCTTTGTACTATCAGGCAACAGCTCACCTGATGTTGATTTAACCGATTACTACAACTGGCACTATACATAGTGGTAGAATTGAAAGAGCAGAGCTGCCTTTTCTTTACCTGTCACTTGACGGAGGTCTAGCATTTGCTGGTCTTTCACTGTCACGGTTGTGGGAATACCCGAGTGGCGACAGCAGTTGTGGTACTAGCAAGGGAGAAAAGAAATGATGAGCCAGATACTTGAAGGAAGTGGTGGTTTAATAGCCTATTATTGGTAGCTCTGGCATTCTGGCTTGTTTTGTGTAAGCTGTGAGGACTTTTGACTTGTTTATAGTATTTCAAGTTTTCTTTAAAAAGAGCTGCTATCAGGAGGTTTCCCAGATGCAGGTAGGAAACTGGGAATCAGCAGTTCTCCAGCTTCAGGCCTGCCTCTGCATGGCCTTGGGTAAGCCAAGGGAAGTGCCTGGCACTTCTGCAGGGTGTGTTTCATATTCTGACAGTGATTTTAGAGCTTAAGTGTAAATCCAGGACTTTAAAAGAAGAATAATTCTGCTCTTTAAGTTCATTTGTACTAAATGTGTGGCAGCAAATATGCAGGCTGGTTCTGGTACATCTCTCCAGTGTTGCTGCAATTCACAGTAGAAGTCACCCCTGATTGACCAGGTCCTTGGTGATCTTTCCTGAGAGGGCAACGTGTTTGGAGGTGAGGTTGCTCCTGTCACTCGTTTGAGTACTCTTCACTACAGAAGACCTTAACCTCTTGACCTGATGCTCATAATGTTTCAAGATGAACCTGTTGCCTTTGCACATGTTGTCATGTTGGTTGTGGTTTGTATTGCTGGTCCTCTTCCGTTGTAGCAAGGATGCACAAACAGCATACGGAGACATAAACTAGGAAGATGTATGGCTAAAACTACAAAAAATGAGAGGGATAATCTGGGATAGGCACAATACCTATACTTTAATTTGTAGCTTGAAATTTACTACGTGATGAATATTTCCTACTTCCTCTGCTCTGTCAGTAGTAGGGATTAATGATTCATAAAGGTGTGTTTTAAGGGCTGGGTAGTTTGCGTTTATACAGTGTTTACTGGAGTCCCTATTGCTTCTTCCTTTTTCCTTCTCTCCCCCTCTCACCTCCCAAAGATTGTTCATACATAAGCCATTTCTCTTTCCGGCCTTCCCTTTCCTTGGAAAAGTTAGTATTTCTCGTCTGTTGGTGATCCTGTGCACCCAGCTGTGTTTAACAGCATTGTAGAATTGGTGGATGATGTTTTTTCTTGGGTCAGAACTGGCATTTTGTTTTTCCTTTCCAGTGTTACCAGCCTGGAAAATTGAATGGAACTGTCGAAATCAACTTGTGTTGACTTCGTCTCCTCAGCAAAATCCAAGCCAAAACTATAAGTGGCCAAATGTGCAAAAACCTCTAGGACAGGTTTTGGGCTTAATTTTGAGCAATCTTGCCCTCAGTTGATGGAAGCTCATAGGCTGGCATTTGAGAATGTGGGATACTGGCAAGGAGAAAAGTGTGGGTGAAATGAGTTTCAGACCTGCTGGAGATACTTGTGAGACCAGTTGTGGCTGTTGTGAAAAGGCAGATGAGAACATGAAGGAGTCTTGAAAACTAGACTTGTGTCTGGCACCTAGAACAGTAAGCCATGGACAGCATATGGCAAAAGTTGTCACTGGCCAAGCGTGCCTTGTTAGACTTTTTTTCTGTTGACAGTTTGGCGGTTTTAGGGGGATGCTCTGTCTTGAAGAGAGTGGGAAGAGAAAAACTGAAATCAGAGTGACTTTTTGTCTGTTGTGTTTCAGTGGAAAGCTGGTTTCACCAAAATGGAAAAATTTTAAAGGCTTGAAACTTCAGTGGAGAGATAAAATCCGTCTCAATAACGCCATCTGGAGGGCATGGTATATGCAGTGTAAGTATCATGCTCGGTTGTGTCACTTGCTATAAAATACTTTCCAAGAGAGGTATATGTAAGAAGCAAGAGAATTGAAATTCTGTCTAATGAAAAGCTCAAAAATCTGCTGAAGGCCCAGATGTTGGAGGCTGTCATGGCAGTGCCATTGGATCAGTGCTTTCTTAGAGATGTCCACACAGAGGCTGTACTGAGGGGTCCGAGCACAGCCTGAGATCTCCCCATTTCTTGTTGGTTACCTGGAAGAAACCCTGGCTAGACTTTTTTTCACATCTTGCCATTGAAGTGACAGAGCTCTGCAGAGCCTGCACATGCTGAGCACTCTCATTTTCATTCTTGTTTCAGACCTGGAGAAGCGCAAGAATCCAGTGTGCCACTTTGTGACTCCACTGGATGGCTCTGTTGATGTCGATGAACATCGTCGGCCAGAGGTATGTGAGACCTGGGGAACAGACTAATGAGCTCTAGAGTTTATAACAAGATTTTCTAGTCCACTAGATATGAGAGCAGCATAACAATTCTTTGCTCTGTTGTCTTTATTTAGAAGGAATTATTAATATAAAGCAGACTGAACCTATTTTTGTAAGTTTATCACATTGATATTATCAATGTGCAACCAGAAGGACATTTATTATCTGTGTAACTTATGTCTGTGTTCTAGTTTAGTGAAATGTAAGTCATAGAAGTGCTATTTGAATAGTTAAGATTTTGACAGCCACTGCTCTCTTCTGTGTGAAGATTGCTGAAACCAGTGGGAAATCACGACTGTTTTCAGAATTGAATCTAAGTGACTCTGAGAGTTTTCTGTATTTTATTTAATTGATGAGGTGTGGTTTCAAGGCTACAAACAATTTCTTTTTCTCTGTCAAGGTAACTTCACAAAAAGATCGAATATGAGTTTGCGTACTTTCATTTTTATGCTCTTGTAAACATAAATGAAAACTGATGTCTGCCCTCTGGCTCCTTGCAGAAAACCAGTGAGGCCCTAGAATAATTTATAAACTCAAAGGAGTTCCAGATGAGTTTGTGGAACTGTCTCAGGTTTTTTCAAAGAACAATGTTGATGTTTGTGTTGAAAGATGACCCTCAAACACAAGAAAGTTGTGTTAAGGCTCTCGTTAGTCTGCTGTCCCCAACTTATACACTGCTGTTTGTGATACATTGAAGACCCACATTGTTCTGATGTTTTTGTAGCTATGTAGTATGTGGCCTGCAAGGTCATGCTTCTCCCTGAGCTGGACGTCAGGTTTCTATTGCTTTGTGTCATTCTTAACAGCTGTTGTGTATGTGTGTGCATGTTCATGTAACCTTGTGAAATTCTCTTTGCCTGTTTTTTGCAGACCAGGGTATGATATGCTTTATACATTATATTTAATTAAAATAATTTTAAAGGTTGGGTTTTTTTTTGCCATTTCTTAACTATTGGTGGTGGTTGAGCTGATGTGGGAGGTGCTGACAGTGCAGTCAGACATCATCTCTTGTTTGTTTATTGTGGGAAAGATGAAGTTAGTAGTGTCAGATTTGCTCTGTAATAACTGAACTCTGGGACAGTGTGGGCTGCTGATACATGAACTCAAACAGAATTAACGTGCTTTCTTTTGCATTTTTTCTGCCTGAATATTTGCTCGGAAATGGAACATTCAGTCATTATGTGATTCCGTGTAATTCATGGTATGTGTTTGTGTTTTCAGGCCATTGCAACAGAAGGGAAATACTGGAAACGAAGAATTGAAATAGTCATCAGGGAATACCACAAGTGGAGAACGTACTTCAAGAAAAGGGTCTGTTGGTTTACACAGTGAAAGTAGCTTACTTGAACTTGATCAGTACGTTGTTGCTTTTTGAGTTTTGATGTCACTTGGTAGCATGCAAGAATACTTAAAACAGATGTTAAGCTGGTACAAGCATACTTATCTGATTAGTCCCACTTAACTAAAAATTATTGTGCAGGGACTCATTGTGCATGATTGGGTCTTAAAAGTTTTGCAAAATCAGGTCTTCTGGCATATACAGGACCCATTCTGACTTTAACATCTGTTTTGTTCTCCTTTTGCAGTTACAGAAACATAAAGATGAAGATCTTTCAAGTTTGGTCAGGGTAGGTAATATTGCTGATATGTGGCAGCATTTAAAAGCTGTAAAGTGCAGTAGCTTGCGTTAATTAAAAGACAAGCATCTTGCTTAAGCTTTAATTAAGGTTAGACACCTTAAAGTTTCTTCACCTTAGAGAGCAATGTAAGACTTGTAGCTTAAACTGGATGGAGGAGAGGTTGAATGTTAAGTGCTGTGACAGAAGAAACGAAAATTGGGTGCCCAAAAAGATCAGTCTCTTTGAGGGCTGGCACATTGTTTCATCTTGTTACTGAGTCGTACCTGGCACTACCGCCTTGCTTGTGTAACTGGATCTGTGAAGATGTGTGCGCTACATGTTGCAGATCTTTGTGCTGCCACAACATGGGCAAATAATGTGCCGGGATCCTAAAAAAGCCAAAATGTTTAAGGGAACAATGTTATCAGTATTTAGTGTGCCCCCTAAAGCCATCAAACCTACTTTGGGCATGTAAACTGACGATCAGAAGCACTGTTCTGATTTTCTTTTTGGAGCTAAGCATAAATCTGTATCTGTTCCAGTTTCACAAAACTCTCAGCTCTTCTGGCTGTGAGCTCCAATGCATCATCATGGCATGTAGGTGTAGTTGCAGCTGCATGTTGGCTTAGCCCCAAGAACCTGACTGCATGTGCTTTTAGTCTGCAACAAATGCAAGGCAATGCAATTTAGCTTAGCCTGTAGTAAAGGGTGGGTAAGCCAAGTCACGTTATGTTGTATTTTTCACGGGCTAAAAGTGCCCACAAGAGTATCAACATACGTTGTGCAAAGTCAGATTACAATTACACTACATTTCAGAGATTCAGATACACTTCAAGATAGGAGTTGTTTGTTTTGAGTTTTTGCTGTGCATGTTATCTTTAAATCTTTATTCAAACTAAGGGATCGTTAAGCTGCAAAAATATATGTATAATCAATGAAACTAGAAAGTGTTGGTTTAGTTATTTTGTCTTATGTCCTTATAGTGAACATGTGTTTTTTTGGCAGAAACCTTTCCCAGAGTATTGTGGTATTCTACTGAAGTTTTCTGTTGTACAAATCAGTGAGCTGAAGTTGTTGTTGTATTAGAAGTACCAATGATTTGTTTCAGTCCATTTGAATGGCTCCTAAATAAGAGTTTATTTATCTGAAAATGTGAAAAGTGAAGACTGTTTTTATATATCTGCACCTGACTGCTTTAGTGTTGTCTAGGCAGCCTGACTTTTCTTCCTTTCTTTTGGCAGGATGATGATGTGGTTCTCTGGCAAAAAAGAAGGTATGGCAGAGAAACACCTGTCCCTATGGAGGAAGGCAGCCTCTTGGATGCAGATATGCTTATGTCCGAGTTTACCGACACGCTGTTCTCCACACTGTCTTCACATCAGCTTGTTTCCTGGCCAAACTCCAGGGACATAGGTATTTGTTGGCTCTTAGCTATATTGCGGTGGGAACCTCTAGGAGAAGTCTGGTTTGTTGTTTTGTTGCTCTTCTAGTCTTGCCTAAGAAATTTATCTTACTTTGCTGATGCAGATGAAAGTAGGTCAGAGAATGTAGCTGTCTTATGCTTTATAGGTTATGGAATCCCAGTTACTAATCCAAGCTTAATTTCTGTCTTAGCTTCTTATGTGCCGCTTCTAGCATTGTCCTCTAATGTTTCTCTGAATAAATCTGTAATGAGCAGTATTTACCTTTATCAGTGGTGAAGGCATTGTTATTATCTCAAAGCATATATATGTGTGTGTATTTTTAAGGGAGCGCCTATGTATTTTTCTTGTCCCTTAGATCAAGTGCAAGTCACATCTCCTGTAAAAACAATGCCAAGAACTATGCAGTTCTGTTGAATGCTCTCTAAATGAAGGCTCTGACTGTCTAATGGGACAGCAGATGTCCACTATGCATCATCCTTGCTGCATGGATGTCTAAGCTGTCTGAGTAACTCCAGAGCAACTGTGTTTTACATGAAACGTACTTGAGGCAAAATGAAATGGATGATGTGGGTTGTTTTTTTAAAATACTGTGCTGTGAGCTGCAGTGGTTCATGTTGTGCTTCCCAGCAAGTTTATGTATCGAGCAGGAGGTATCCAAGCTTGGCAATCCCCAGTTGTTAGAGCCTTCAAGTTTCACCTCTTCCATTTTACAAGTTGGAAGTTTCATTCCCCAATGGTTTTAATTTCAGAACTGCGCTGTAGTTCTGAAGAAAAGCAGATGCTCAGTTCATTTCAGCAGCAGTTTTTCTGTAAACATCCTGGCCAAGCCTGGCTGTGGAGTATGTGTTGGTGTTCTAGCCAAATGCTATATTCCTACTGCTGTTGCTGTGTGAGTGATGTGAAACTAATCTAATCTGTCTCCTGAATTTTGCAGCACACTTAGGAAATGCTGACATGATTCAACCAGGGCTTATTCCTCTCCAGCCAAATTTTGATTTCATGGATACTTTTGAGCCTTTTCAGGGTAAGAATCGTATATATAGTCGATTAAGTTCTTTAAAATTGTAGTGATTTATGAACTGTTTTTTAACAGAAGATTAAATGTTGCAGGTATCTACTCTCTTTAGAAGGCAGGAGATTTTAGAGAAAGTGAAGAACACTTGATATCTATATTCCTTGTTCATTATTTCAAGCAGATGCATATGTGGGTAGACTCCCTTGTTACTGTGACCCCAGTCTTTTACAACAATTCATTACTCATTCAGCAGCAGTTGTATAAAACAAAAATCACATGGTTTCATTACTTGCTAAATAGTATTGACATTCCTGTGAATTTTAGTATCTAGCAACGATGTACCTTCAGTATGAAAAGTAGAAAAATAATAGGTGACTTTTCGTATTTCAGATTTATTCACTCCCAGTCGTTCCGGTAATTATTTCCCTTCTGTGTCTGCTGTCAGCTCAGCTACAACAGAGAGCAGCAGTCATTCTTCCCAGGTAAGAGAGGTTCTCAGTGTTTGAAACAGCCTCATTTCAGACACATATGTACTGAGAAGACTCTCACACATGAGCCATGTCCTTCTCAGAAGGCGTTCAGACAAGAGTTCCAGAGGTCATGTCTGAATCTGTAATATTTTTCTTTTCTGTCAGTCTCCTGTCCTGCCGTCAGGTTCATTGCCCAACACACTTCCAGCAGGGAACATCAGTGACGGACTGATTGCTTCCTCAGTACCTGCTCCTGTCATTCCTGATGTTGGCACTGACCAGTGTTCCAGCATTAGAAGCGGGGGATCTTTCATCCAGCCACCGGACTTCACTCCCGACTCGTCTCTCAGCGGGCCACAAACTTTTATGCCAGTGTTTCAGACACCCTTGCCACTGCTTCAACCTGCGACACAGCAGCACCAGTCCCCGTTGCCTGCAGTGCCTCTGAATTCTAGCTTAAGCTCTCCACCAGCTTCGTTTGCTGCACCAGAAACCCAGAAGTTTGGCCTCTGTGAGTCTACAGTTATCACCCACACAGCTTCTGCTACGTTGACCCACAATGCCCCTGCCACCACCTTCAGCCAGAGCCAGAACCTTGTCCTGGCAACGCAGCAGCCAGGTGCAGGAGTGCCTTGTAACCTGGCTTTCCAGACTATTGTCCTGCAGGGGCAACCCCGGCCCCAGCTGCAGTCCCAACTGACATTTGCACTCCCCAAAGCTGTTCCTCTGGCCAGTGCTGGGACAAGGCCCAAACAGTCACAAAAAATAGTGCCTGCTCCGAAGCCTGATTCAGTGTCCTTATTGTTAAAGATTGCCTTCATCACCCCAGGTGAGAAGCACTGGTGCGGTGATGTTTTTTGGTTTTTTTTCCTCAGTGGGACTAGCAGGAGGGGCACCCCTTCTCGCTTTTCTTGGTTCACATAATAAGTAAAAATATAGCTTCCTGAGGGTGTCCAAGGAGCCCCTGAATCAGCTGGCTGGTGTGTGGCTACACTGTTCAATGGGGTGCTCTGGACTGCTGTGAGGACTGGAAGTAGTTTGGTTGTGAGTGTGAAAAGCTAACTTCTGAAAGGGGGTAGCTCCTTGTAAAATTTGTGCTGGGCTGTATAGATGCACCAGCACATAGAATGACTAGAGATCTGGGATCCTGCCCCATAGAAACCTTGTTTGTGATGTTTAATGCTGTTTTGATTCACTCTGCCCCTCAGAGTGTTCAACCACAGTAGAATAGGAGATGGTAGGGAGATCATGTGAGATGGAGAATGGCAGATTTGTCCCTGTCACTGACTCATCTGGTTACCCGGGACAAGTCACTATGCCTGCCTGTGCATCATCCCAGTCTGTAATACCAGGGTACTCATGTACATCCTTTGGTAATACTTTGGATGTATTCTGACGTTCATCTTTCATGCTCGAAACTTGTTGAGACCAAGTACAGTGTGTTAGCGAGGGAGCAGCTGTTGAAGCGGACCACAGCGTTGGTCCAGATGGAAGCACGGGAGTGTGCCTCTCCTCCGCCATCAGTGCTCACTAGCAGGACCACAGTGATGACAATCAGTCCTTCCAATGGGGAAGGACTACGAACAGGCAGGGGGAGCTGGAGATCTTTGTCTCAAGCTATCTACAGACTCTTGAGATGCTGTCAGAAGCATGTGGTTTTCAGTTCAGAGTATGAGTGCCTAACTGATAATGCTGGGACCTCCCTGTTGGGTGTGATTTGGAGCTGTTGGCGCTGCACAAGGCTAAGAATAGCAAGCGTGAGCGGAGAGTTTTGCTTGTGGTGGTTCTTGTGGGAAAGCTCAAGGCTAGAGCAGGACAGCCAGTACAGTTTTTCTTGGGATTATTGCACGCTGTTTTTAGACTTCTGCTGGCTGGGGGCCAAGTGACTTCAGCCACCTGAAATGTGCAACAATAATCCAAGAAAAACCCTGCCTGGAGGAGTATTGTTAAACAGGCTTTACTAAGGAGTAGGTGTATCTGTCAGGACCTGGCATTGTGGTTACCCACCAAAAAAACCCAACCATCTGTTCAGGAGTAGAACCAAGGATCTAATTCTAGGATGTCACTGGGAACAAGTTGTTTCATGATTAATAGCAGTAGGGTGTTAATGGCAGTGTTTTTGTCTATAGTATGTTGTTAAGCTAGAGTCCATGTACCTTCAGCAGTCAAGACATACATTTCTCACCTAGTAAAGCATTGTAGGCAACTCTCATTTTTCAGAAAGCCTTTGCTCCTAGTTTTCTTAGTGCTTCCTGGGTTGATACTCACCCCATATATCACTTTCCTAGTGCTTCATCAGTTACTTCTAGACCGTCACAACAAATGGCTTTGTTTCTCATCTAGATTTAAAGTTGCTGCTGTTTTTCATTCCTGGTAGTGACATGTGTTCAGGGATCACAGTGCCCCTAAACTACTGGGACAGCAGGTTCAGAGGTGAAATCCAAGATTTTATGTAAGGACTGGAGCTTTATTTTTGGCAATAGAATAAACATCGTTACTTGTAACTGAGGCATTTATGCCTGTCATTTGTGTTCAGGACAAACAAATCATCTCATGACTATAAAGCAAATGGCATTATAACCTATGTTAGAAAGGGATGTATAACATTTACTGCCCTGTGATAGAAGGACTCGAAAATCGGTGCAGACTGTCTCATCAGGTGCAAGACTTCACATAGGAGAGAACTCTGCTATCACCACTTCACGATAAATGTTCTGATTTAGAGAGGAAAGTCTGCAAAAGTTGTATGTGTAGGATAGAATCATGAAAAATGTGAAGGGGCATCTAAATTTGTGCTGATTGTTACAATTACCCATATGTGGAAGCCAGAAATACCAAGTTTGTGCAGCAGCATTAATGCACTGGTAAGAGTAGTCTCTTTAGCTCAGTAGAGATGTCATAAGCCCCGCTGAACGTTACTGAACAGTGGAAGGGTTGTGATTCCAGCTTTATATGTGGGCATGCTCAAAGAATGAACTCCCTGTATCAGAGTGACAGTGCTCTCTGCCAGATATAGCCGCACAAGGGCTGACACAAGGTCTGGGCAATCCACAGGCCTTTCTAATAAAGGCTATATAGAAACTTTAGTTGATAAAAAACACAGTTGTTAGTCACAGATGACACTGTAGGAGAGAGGACGTTAGATATCCTGCACTGTCTCCCTGTTCTGCTGCGTGTGTCCTTCAGTATCCTGATGCTAAACTGCAGAGGGGTAGGTTGCATGAGCTATTGTGACACTTTTCATGTGTCATGACTTTATTAAGGAGAGCTGAAGCCAATACAGGCTAGAATGAAACTGAGTAAGTTTGGTTTAGTTTTCTCAAAAAGCACACAAAAGCTGTGTCTTTGAATGATTCTTCCCTTAGTAACAATATAGGATGATTAGTCATGTTCTCTTTAAAGTCTGGGCAAAAACAATGTCAGCATCAATGCCATGTCAATAACTGTACATCAGCATTGGTTAAATTGAGACTTTAACAGATTTATGTTAGACTCAAATACTGTAGTGGTGAAAAAAAAACTTCAGAGCAAGGATCCCGATTCCTGTCATGGGAGCAAGCCTCCTGTACAGACTTTTTTAGGGAATTTTTTGTAACTTTCTCTGTGGAGACAGTTGTTGCTATTCACAATTATCTCTAGCTGTCTAACTCTGCAGAACTCCTGGTTCTTTAACCTATTTTCTGGAATTTTGGTGCTGGTTCCCAGTCACATTTGGTTGTCTTGTGCTTGTGTGTCATGTAAAGCAGCTGTAAAACCAGATAGTGAAAGGAGCTCGTAGAGTGAAGTGGCAAGGAAGAGAATTTATAGGCAAGGACGCATGAAGTATTGAATATGCATCTTTTAGCTGGTTTCTGTCATTGACTCTTTCTGGGCCAGCAGAGCAAGCCTGAGATCCAAGAGGTATGGATGTGAGAGGAGAGGTGAAGATGATCCTCCTTCTGTCAAACCCAGGTCTGATAGAATGAAGACACTTTACACCTCCCTGAGTTACTAAGTACCCCTGTAAATTCACTTTGAACCACTGCCTGACAGTGATGCCAAAGCCTCAGAAATAACTGGTGTGTTAGTCCTTTGTACTGGATACATGGGATTGAGATTATCAGAAAACTGGTGGCACTTTGTATTACAATGAGATAGTACCAAATAGGTGCCCATTAATCCATTCCCCTGTTCAATGAAAAGTTATTTCATACAAAATAATCTCCAGCTTTTTTTTTTTTTTGTCTCATTAACTATTCTAACTTAATTGTGTTCTTCAGCTGCCTTTCAGGAACAGTCCAGAGCTGTGATTGTAACTCCAGCACCTTTAAAAAGAGAGGGGATTTTGACGCCAGCCACGTCTCAGTCTAATGTTGCAATTGCACCAGCTGGAATTGTCAGAGTAAGGAGAAGAAAAATATATATATATATTTGTTTTCTAGGCCTGTTCCTTGCAAGTATTTAGAGCCGTAATGTGCTCAGGAGGGTAACTAGTCCCCTAAATCTCACCTGTTACCCAGCATATGCATTTATGCATTCAGCATGATGTTGGCTTATTTTTAATTTAGCTACTTTATGGGCCTGGAAGCACTATCTAGTCTTCACAGACTCTGTCTCACACAACAGTAAGATTGCAGAGAGGCATGTATATACAGTACTATGAATGGGGATGGTTTGTGCGTTTTCTTAATTGTACCGAAGCTAGAAGGAACCCAGGATGCTCACCTTTCCATTTACATATGGGAAAGCATGCCTTGAGTATATGAGTGGGTTTCTCAATATGTTGTATGCAGGAAGATGGAAATAGATTTTAGTATATTATGCTGTTGATGTGTTGTAAAACTGCTGTAAGTTATGAAAGGATACTGGTCTCCTGCCAAAAGTCTGACTTCAGTGTCTGCCAATTCCTTATATATTAGCCCTTGTTTTGTGTCATCAGATTGTTAATCATGTATTAATTTGCTACTTTTAGTGAAAGGCAAGGTAACAAATTTCTCTCTCTCTCCCCCCCTTTCTCCTTTCTCTCATCCCTCTCTCCCTCTGCCCCTATTCCCCCCTTCCTGCTGTCTTTTTATTTCTCTCTGTGTTTCTCTGTGCTATTTCTATGCTGTTCCCAGGCTCCCGGGGTGACGGAGTTCCGTAGTAACATTCTGGTTGGTCCAGCACAGCGAGCACCAAGTAGTCAACAAACCCAGTCCACAGTCTCACACCTCTTCTCTCCTAGTGTAGTCCAGGATGCGTTGGTGAAAGGAGAGCAAACCCCTTCCCACTGTAGCAGTTCACAAGTTCCCTCACCTACACCTAGTAAGTTAGAAAGCTGCAAGCATTCTCTCTCCCTTACTCATGTAAGTGTGTTTCCATTGGTTAGGCAGGGTGTAAATGGGCCTTTAGGATCTGTGGAGAATTTTTGAAGGAAAAGCTTTTTAGGCCCTTCTACCCTGCAGCTTAGGTTGCATTCCATTGTTTGCAATTTTTGTCTTAAACTGCTGTGCAGCATTCCCACAAACTGTGATTTTGTGTAAGTGGCTCCTTACTAAAAGGATGTACTGTCATAGTCGCCAAGAAATTAAACCTGTTTGAAAGGCATCTGTGTGTGTAAAAACTGCTGACTAGGTTTGTTGTTCACTGTTATAACTATAATTTTGATTGGAGGATCTCAGACATAATCCTTGTTAACAGTAGGTAAGTGCAAAGACTCCTTTTGCATGTTTGTTGATAGAGCAATATCTGGGCTGGTTTGAGAGACGTATGCTGATTTTGCTGGTAAATGGCTTGTAAGTGTTACTGTCATGCCGCAGGCCATTAGAGCCTCAAATGGGGGAGTCTAGCAGGACGATGGAACTGCAGCCTATGCATTCAACATGCCTTTGCTGAAACGTGTGTGGGTGTGAAAGGAGTTTTACATAGCGCTATTCGGGACGTATTAGCCTTGTGCCGTGAAATACTAAGCTTTCCCAGTAATCTTGACATCTTCTAGCATGTGGTTGCTGCATCAATGAGTGTAATTTGGTTGCCGACTGCACTTCAGTTCAATTTTTAATAGAAACTTCTCAGCAGTTACCTTTGCTACAGAAAGTTGTTTGTTAATGTGACTTGTCTTTCTTCCTTTATGAAGGCCGAGACTGTCAGAATTCAAACCAAGCTTCCCCCTGCACCTCTGAGCAGAGCCCCAGTCCACAGTCTCCCCAGAACAGCTGCTCAGGAAAACCTGCCACTGACCCTGCTATGGCTGCATTTAAGGTGTGTATCCTTTCCTTTGCAGTGCTTTTCTTCACCTTTGTAGCTACTACAGGCTTAACTGTACCTCTGCAGGTCCTTAAGGTCATGACAGCAGTTCCTGCTGTGGCTCACAGGAGTGTTATGACAGGTCTTAGTTTACTTGGTCAAAGGTTTCAGGCTTAGTTTTCTAAACCATGGCTTTATGCTATTGTTCTGTTGGGGATCTTCAGGTCTGCAGGGCTCTGGCCATCGCCGGAAGGGGAGTTTTTGACCTGCTGAGTTACTTACAGTTCTCTGGTGATACTATGCTGCTCCCTAGAGAAGCAGCTCCACAGGATCTACAAGTTACAGCTGTAAAACACTTCGAGAATTATTGGGGTAAGAACTCGGCTGTCTAGAGATAGCATCTGAAAGCTGGCTGTACCTCATACACAGGCTGACCTTGTCAGAACACTTTTTGTGATGGTACGAGAAGCTTCTCTGCAAAAAACAGCTAATCCAGGAAAATGAACTCTAACCCTCTCAGTCATTCTGTTGTCAAAAAGGGAGTGAGCTGACCTTGTCAGAACACTTTCTGTGATGGTATGAGAAGCTTCTCTGCAAAAAACAGTCATTCTGTTGTCAAAAAGGGAGTGTAACTTAACCATTTTGCAAGTGCCAGCCTCTTTTTGGCTTCTCTGTCTTTGTATACCCCAGAAGTTGAAGTCAGCTTGGTTACTCTCAGGGCAGAAAGGTAAGTAAACACTTGCAGCCTGTGGTTGCACTCAGTTCTAGCTCTGTTGCAGAGGAGAATCAGAACTGCCGCTTCCTGAACGTGCTGCAAGTTACTCGTAAGAGTTCACAGTTCTTTGCTTGGCATAAATGCTCATGATTGGTAGTTGCAGCCTTTTTCTTGCTGCTAGAGAGCAAGTTAACAAAAGGAACGAATTATTAGGACTGGCTGATGGTGGGAAAGTGGCCACTAGATGGAGGAGTGTTCTTAAAAGACTTTACGTATGTATTAGGAACTCATAGACTCATAGAATTGTCTAGGTTGGAAGGGACCTTGAAGATCATGGAGTCCAACCATCAATCTAACACTGCCAAACCCACCACTAAACCATGTCCCTCAGCGCCCCGTCTACCCATCTTTTAAATACCTCCAGGGATGGTGACTTCACCCCTTCCCTGGGCAGCCTGTTACAATGCTTAACACTCCTTTCTGTGAAGAACTTTTTCCTAATATCCATCCTAAACCTCCCCAGTGTAACTTGAGGCTGTTTCGTCTTGTCCTATAGGTTGTTACTACCCTTGCTACCCCCTCCTTTCAGGGAGCTGTAGAGAGCGAGAAGGTCTCCCCTCAGCCTCCTTTTCTCCAGGCTGAACACCCCCAGGTCCCTCAGCTGCTCCTCATGAGACTTGTTCTCCAGACCCCGCACCAGCTTTGTTGCCCTTCTCTGGACTCGCCCCACCACCTTAATGTCTTTCTTGTCTTGAGGCACCCAAAACTGAACACAGTACTCAAGGCGGGGCCTCCCCAGTGCCGAGTACAGGGTGACCATCACTGCCCTACTCCTGCTCACCACACTATTCCTGATACAGGCCAGGATGCCATTGGGCGTCTTTGCCACCTCGTCACACTGCCGGCTCTTATTCAGCCAGCTGTTGACTAACACCCCCAGGTCCTTTTCTACCGGGCAGCTTTCCAGCCATTCCTCCCCAAGCCTGTAGTGCTTCAGGGGGTTGGTGTGACCCAAGTGCAGAAGCCGGCACTTGGCCTTGTTGAACCTCATACCATTGGCCTCGGCCCATCGATCCAGCCTGTCCAGATGTCTCTGTAGAGCTGTCCTACCCTCAAGCAGATCGACACTCCGACCTAACTTAGTGTCTTCTGCAGACTTACTGAGGGTGCACTTGATCCCCTTATCCAGGTCATTGGTAAAGACATTAAAGAGAATCAGCCCCAGTACTGAGCCCTGAGGAACACCACTTGTGACCGGCCACCAACTGGATTTAGCTCCGTTCACCACCACTCTCTGGGCGCGGCCATCCAGCCAGTTTTTTACCCAGCGAAGAGTACACTCATCCAAGCCATAAGCAGCCAGTTTCTCCAGGAGAATGCTGTGGGAAACTGTGTTGAAGGCTTTAAATGATATGGAATATTTTAAATTAAAGGCTTCAACAAGGTCCTAACTAATTACATGCCTAAAAAATTGGAATTTATCTTCAGAAATTGTGTAACACTTTTAAATAGGAGTTTTTACTTTAGCAAGAAAACCTACGAGTTTTGGAATTGAATTTAGTACACTGGACACTTCTTTTTTAATAACAAATCATTGTTTGAAAATCTATAGTCATATGGCTTTGACTGGGAAGGCTATGAATGCCGTAATTCAACAAAAATCACACTGTGAATTTGAAGAGCTGAAATAGTTATAGCAGTAGAACAGTAAAGGAGAACCGCATAGACTGAGCTAATTTTATTTATGCAGAATCGAAGAATGAAGCATATTTCAGAACAAAAACGAAGGTTTAATATCAAGATTGGTTTCAGTACTCTGATCGACTTGGTTTCAGCCAACTCCAAGTCGGTAAGTAACTTGGCAGCGCTAATATTTTAATATCGAATATAAGAAAGAGCCATTCTAAAAAGACTTGTTAATAAATTTAATCTCTTCACCGTTGACTGAGAATGCGAGTCAGTCAGTGCAAATACTTGAACTGAGGGACTTGGAAAGGGAAGGGTGATAAATCCATGGCTTATAGTCAAAAAAGTATGTGAAAGCACTTCATCTTAGACATAGTTCTTCTGATGCAGCTTCAAACGTTGAACGAGTTTTGTCTGATGAGATGCTGCAGCTTTAAAGCCAACAGGGAAAGAAGAAAAAGTGATTTTGGCAATCCTTGCTCTTGAGATCCCAATAATGAAGTTTTGTGTCATGTTTGCGGCATAAGATGACTTCTCATTTACTGCTATGTCACCTTTCTTATGACATACTGGCTTTTAATGCCCATTCTTGATGGGTTCTGGTCCCCATAGCTGGACCAGCCAGCATCGTAAGCTTATTCTGCTTGGACCATGAGCCAGCCAGCAGCCAGATAAATACTGTTGGTATGATGCTGGGCCTGGCTTAATATATCTTGACATTTGGCCTAAGCTAATACACCCACCTTTGAGCACAGCTTGTTAGCTTAGGCTTCGTGCCGTGCTGACCACAGCTGTGCTGCATTTGGTGAGCGGGGAGCATGGCAGAGCAACCTTGTGTGCCTCAAATACGGTTGAAGCATGTCAGTGAGCCAAAGGAAGAACAAAAAAATAAAGGGAAATTTCTAAAACTTCCTACGCCAATGATATCTCTACCTCCCAGGAGGAGTCAGGAGCCTGACCAGTTCAGACAATTTTGAAAATCCCTCTAGGACTCTTTATCCCCAGTATCACCCAGTATCTAGTATCACCCAGCTGCCTTTTAGAATATGGCCCTTGCCTACAGCCCTGCAAATATTCTAAGGGCTATTTTTTCCTGTCACCTGTCTTTTGTGCTTAGATTTACAGAGGAAAAAATTCCCAACTGACTTCTCATTGTCGAGTGGCTTTGTCCAAATTAAGAACACATTCTGGCTGTACTAGTTAATGTGGTTCACTAAATGGAAAACAAAATAATTGAAACACAGACTTGTCTGCACAACAAAATTCTAAATGTCCTTTAAATACCTTTTGAAACATGGAAAATATGAAAGCTTATTGTGCAGCATATTGATTTGTTTACATAATTTTTATAGTTTTATATGTATAGGCTGTAAGTTATCAGAATTTCACTTCCTGATTTGAATAGCCTATTTGAAAGGTAATCAGGTTTGATAACTCAGCTTTAGTAAAATGTCTGATTATTTTATTCCTCAAGTACAGATTTTTATTTCATTTCTCAAAGTGAAGAGTATTTTTTAAAAGATCTGTGACATTGTTTCTGTCTTCTTTGGTGATCGCTAGACTGTGTTACCTTCTGTTTAAAAACTTCAGGTTTCCCAAACCAAATAATGTATATTGTCAACTTCAAACAATGCTTCTAACAGCACTGTAAATCTATCAGCAGATGTAGCACATCCTTCAGTGCTTAAGTAAGAATTGTAAATATTTTTAAGAGGATAGGTAATGAAATAAAACATTTTAAATCAGTAAAATACACATGAAAGTAGCAAAAATGTACTTTGTGGAAGAAAACAGCCACTGCAGCCACACTTCTCTGTCCGAGTGTGCAAACAGGAGTCAGAGAAATGAAGAGTTTAGTATTCTCTAAAGTGTTTCACTCTGCCTGTCCGTGTGCTTTTGCACACAGTGAAGGAAACCTAAGAAAAGGTGCTGAAGTGCTTTTCTGGATGTTAGAGCAGGTTAGGGGCAAACTCTTCATCTGTCTAGCCTTGTTCCAGAAAGTGAGCTCTATGTTTGTGTTTGGTCTAGATCAGCCATGCAATCACGCTCCAGAAAACAGTAGAATATATCGCTAAACTACAGCAGGAAAGAACACAGATGCAAGAGGAAACCAGGCGCCTTCGGGAAGAAATCGAGGAGCTAAACGCTGCCATCATGTGAGATTTGGGGAAATTTCTGTAACGAAGCAGAGCAGCTTGAGTGTTGCTTTGGCTAACAACAGGGGATGTTTGCCTCAGATGTCACGCCAAACAACAGATGGGTATTGAACAAACGTAGAGTTGCTACCAACTTCCAAACAAAAAGCAGAATTGCTGTGGGATGGGCATTGGTAGCAAACTGTGTGGCTTTTCAGCAAGCTCTGAGCATGAGCACACAACAGTGGCAGCATCAGAAAAGGTGCATCGGGTCAGTTAGAATAATTCTGTGAAGCCACCAGTGACTGTGTTCTTTTTAAAGCTATGCTCACTGGGTGATCAAACGCTCTTACCCTTCATGATGGCTTTGCTGCAGTTTTCTTTCCAAATGCAGTCAATTTTTATAGGAAAATATGATTGAGTACATAAGACACAGCACTTGGAATCGAGGAGCTTGCCACTGGCTGAACATAACTGAGAAATCACTTCACCTTCCTGGTGCCTCAGTTTCCTCTGTGGGTTTACGATAGTTATGTACTATGGCAAAGCATGTGGAGAACCCCAGTGGTTTTTCTTCTGTCTAGGGAAGTATTAGGCTTCGGCATTTTGTTAGACTTATCAGCAGGTCAAAATCTTTTTATTTTTCTTTAAAAGTATGATGACATCTGTTTGGTTTTATTTTAAATTGATTGTTTCTTAAGAATCTCTGTAACATTTTCTTCTGTAACGTTGCTCAGGAGTAACTAAATTTTTCCTTGACTCCTAATGTGCTTTTTTCTAGTTGGATGTCAAAAACTACTTTGTTCTACATTATACTTTGCTTTCAGTTTTGTTGTAGTAAGAAGTGTGTAGGAGCTTGAGAAATTGCTTTGCTGCGTGAATATAGACAAAACTGATGGGAAAACAGTATGTATTCCTGGCTACAACAATTACATTCGGGGTCAGGGATACTGGGATACACACTTTTCTCTTGTTATAATTTAGTCTGGAAGAGAAGCGTGCCCTTTCTGGTGGGGATTCTGACCTCAGAACATCTTTTCAGTTCTTGTCAGCAGCAGCTCCCTGCTACCGGGGCTCCCGTAACACGGCAAAGATTTGACCACATGAGCAGCATGTTTGACGAGTATGTGAGAAGCAGGACCCTGCAAAACTGGAAGTTTTGGATTGTATCCTTTCTGAGATGGATAGACTGCTGAACTTGAGGTTTGGTACTAATATAACTAGAGCAAAGAACTCTGGATTCTGATGCCGTGACTTTAAGCCAAGTTATTTAAATAATATACGTCCTCAGTTTTCATTCATACCCGTACGTGGATATGAATGCTTGCCTTATAGGCTGTCATGAGGCAAACTTGTTCACCTTAAAGTATGGGAGGTAACTTGAAAGTAAAATGCAATACAAAGGCAAGGTTTTCTTGGTGGGTTATTATACTGCAAGAAATTTCTAACGTACTGCTTCTGAAACTGTAGCTCTTCTAGTCTTTTGGAAAACTGAACAGAGAATCACAAAGATTTCGGGAGAAAAAAAATTATTACAAACAATTACTGAAGCTGTTGCAATGGCAGTTTTAAAAACTTGCACTTTTTTTCCCCTTTTTTTCTTTTTTCGTATTTTTTTAGTTTTCAGTTTGTCTTTTACAACAGTGAATCAATTTAGTTGTAAGCAAATGATAATGCGGGAGTTAGGCACAAATCTAATTAAACTGAGTTTTCTGCATTTGTGCTGTGCTGCATAGATTTAACTAGTTTGGATCAAACATTATCAGCTTGAATCAGTTCAGGGATATTGGTAATTAGCAATGAGCAGCAGTGCTAACCTTCCATTTTACCGTTAAACTTCATATGTTCATATAGCTATTTATTTGCACTTTATATTTTCTGTGTTTTGTGCTGGTTAGTTCCCTCTAACTACCTGGATAATATGAGTATGTATGTGCATGCTTATGCATGCATGAAATACAGGATTTTTAATACTTTGCTATGTGAAAATGCTTTCTTCGGTGTTTTCTGATTTATGTTGGCCCTAGAAAGACACTCTTCCTTTTAGCATCCTTTTCGGAAACAATTCTTAGCAAGATCTCACGCAGTGTCTGATAACTTAGAGCTGGTGCTGCAGCTGTGGAACCTCTGAGTTCTACAGCAAACTTCTACTTCCAAACTCTGGAACAATTTCAAGTGAATTGTGAAAATAGAGGTCTGTAATATAAATGGTTATTTAAAGACTATACCCCCCACCCATGTTTTCTGATTTGATAGTATGTTTATTTCATGCTGCTCCAAGATGTTAAATAGCTCCAGAATTTGGAAGTGAGACACTTTTAGAGAGTGGCAGAGGTTATCAGAGATAGAGGTGCAATTTTGGGAAGCTGGGTTTTGTAGTATTTGGGGAAAGACAAAGGCTTTTGTAGTTGGTGAAAGACAAGATTGATAGGCAAAGGGATGCTCACAAAATTCCGTTTACAAGTCAGGATGTACCTGTGACGGAGCAGTTGTTCTAACAGCTGGATTGAGTCCTTAACGCATGCTGACCTATTTCATAATCCCTTGCGGTAAAAGCTGACAAGGTCAAGGGGCGAGTGGTGGTAATAATAATAATAGTAATAGTAATAATAGCTACTTATGGAGTGACTGTAAGAGATAGAAGGGCAGTTTCATTACACATATGAAAATACCAGTTTCTGTTGCATATAGGAGGGAAATGAATAATCTGGTCTTGGGCTAAGGGATAACCCAAGAATAGAATACTCTTCAATATTATAATATCTATAGAATAATACCCTTGTTCTTCCAGTCACTCTGTAAAAGTCTGTAAGGGCATGCAAATTCCCTCAAGTATTCCAGGCACTTGTTAGACTTACCTTGATTGTCAGCCACAATGAGAAAGATGGGGGTGCATGACAATGCTGAGATTGGTTTGGGCCACATTCTCACATACTGCTGACTGTACTCAGAAAATCCCATCTGGTGTAACGTGGTAAAACCACAGATTTTTGAGCCTTCAGATGAGCTTTGTCATCCAACCAGCTTCTGAAATAAATGTACCTGTAAGCTGGAATCTACTTGGTGAATTATCACGGCGATGTTATAACAAGCTGTTCCCAGTTCAAATATGGTGCCCATTCCAGGAAAGCTCATCTGAAAGCCTGGAAGCTGGGGCCAACTGAGGCCTGTGGTGGTGCTCTGTGCATTTTAATACACTACAGGCCAAGAATTCTGTCTGCTCCTTTTCTGCCAGGAAGGTTTTTGCCAACTCCAGGCCCATCCTTCCAAGCTGTGACGATAGACAGCCAAAAGGAAAGCCTGATCATCCTCGGCTTGCTACTGTTCTGGTCCACATAGATGCAGATCAGCAAGTCTGGTCCTTGGTGTGGGAATCCTTGCCACCCTGTTGATCATTTCTGAGAATATGCTTATGTACTTTGAGGTCTTTGTTTAGCTGCAGTAACAGAAAACTTGAGTGTTTGCTGAAAAATTTGCCTGAGAAATTGGCTGAATTCCACACTGTTGGCCTGTGCCGGACTCACTATTGCCAGGCAAAACTCACCCAGGTACCCCACCCTGGATGCATCGGTGGTGTGCTATGGTAAGTGGTGAGGTTACACTAAAGCTTCCATTATCATTTTGCTATAGAAGCATTGTTGTTATGTGAAAAAGGTGGCAACAAAGAAATTGAACGAATTACATGTATGTAGAAGTTTCGGATACTCATGCGCTTGCAAAAGTGCCACAGCAGTTGGTTTGTGGGAGATCAGGTGAGTTGTACAGGAATTTTGGAAAAAACAGTAAGTATCACTAGGAACTGAGATTCAATTTTTCCTTTTGTCTTAGTGTTGCACATTTAAAAAAAATATTTTTTGAAGTGTTGTAATCCCTGTAGTAGTTGAAGTCCATTGTTTCCTCTGCAGACTGGGCTGTAGTAACCTTTTCCATAGAATGTTTTGACCTCCTCATTTGTTGTCTCCCTTAACATTTGATGATTTGCAGTTCAGCATTATTATTAGGCCATTGTTTGAGTCCTTCAACGGAATGGTTTCCACAACAAGCTTTAAGGATCTCAATCAAACTGCAATGGCCTGGTTGGATCAGCACTGTTCTCTTCCTGTTCTGAGGCCAAGTAAGTGAAGTTTTATCCAGCAGTTATTCCAGATCATAGGAAGTGTCATCGTCTGACTTTCAAGAAATGGTATTATATAGGGTGTCAAGGAAAGCACGTGGTGCTGAATATGACTTCCTTTTTATTATCTTGGTGGAAAAATAAGAACCTCTTTTGACTGTGAAGACACTCGGTTGCATGCTTAACACTGAACAGAAACAAAAAACAGATTGCTGAATATAGATAGCAGAATTTAAACAGTCTTAGGCTGCATTTAAATTTCTAACGCTCTAGTTGGAGTAAGTTTGGCAGTGTGATTTATCTCATTATGAAGGAAGACTTCTAAGATTTGTATTCGGCTTTAGAATGACCTTCTGTTTGGGCATGAATGCTTGATCCTTTCTCCATTACAATTCAGGGAGTATTTACATTTACAGTTATAACTGCCAAGTGGTAGTCTTTTGTAGAAGAAATAGGTGTTGTTTTTTTTTATTTTATTTAAAAAGTCCTAGATCTGCATTCCTTATGCCCTGGGCAGAGTTCTTGTACGTCTCCGTTAATGGCTGTCGCTGTGTGTGGAAGTGTGCATGTTTTGCAGAAGTATTTCCGTAATTCTGTCACACATCCATCCTGCATGGTTCTGGTTGCAGTCAGACTAATGGTTCTTCTCGATACTTTTCTGACTTTTTTTGTAGTGGTGCTGAACACCCTCCGGCATCTAAGTACAACAACCTCCATTCTGTCAGATCCATCGTGCCTGCCAGAGCAAGCTGCTGAGGCAGTTAACAAGATGAATAAAACAGCTGGTGAAACCTAACAACCAAAGACAATAAGTTGCTTATACAAAGGGTGGAGAACCTGCCAGTCCAGCGGTCTGGCAAGTCTCCTTTCAGTTGGTGCACTTTAGAAAGAATTCTCTCCATCACCCGAGACGTTGTTCAGGGCATCTGGCGCTGCCTTCAGAATATGTGGAAGTATGATGCAACGTTGTCATAACGTTTTGATTCCTCTTCAGTGCTGTGCTGTACTCCATTAAGTGAGAAAACACCGAGCTCAGGTAAATTTAGCAGGTTTGAGTCCTGCAGGCAGCAATATATCTCCATCAATGCAGCATGCATCTATATGCAACAAACATATTTCTATGAAACACCTTCAAGTACCAAGTTCTCTGAAGTGTAGATCTTGTACACCAAGGAATGTTCTCTTAAAGGGGAAATATACCTTTGATTTCATGAAACAAAATGTGCTTTTTATTTTGTTTTCTGGTATTCAGTTCCATTTGTTTTACTTGAATAGTGAAAATTCTTAAACAGGATCATATTAAAAACCAAAGGAGAAGAAAAAATCCGTCAATATGTCAACTTGTGGCAAAAATACTAGAATTAAAATCTCAGGCTGTGTTTTTTGTATTTTTATTTTAAGTAGCATATCATTGCATATGATCAGTTTCAAGACATGCTTTATTTTCTATCAAATAAAGTAGCTGATTTTTATTATCTTTCCTGATATAGTCTTTGCAAGTGAGTAGCAGGCTGCGCAGTAAGTGCAAGAAAGCAGTTTTAGATTGCATAGATGCTGCAATTTGGATAGATAGATGAATTTCAAACTCATTTAATCTATGAACTGTTTTCTTGCACTCTGCGGAGTTCAGCTGCCTTCCTCATAAAATGTGCACATATAAAACACATCCATAGATACGTGCAGTAGCACTTCAGAGAGAAGAATTAAGTTTGTAACGTTAAGAAATTGACTTTTTTGTTATCTCGGAAACTATATCAAACCACATGGACTTGTAGTCAGTTCTTTGCTGCTTCGTCTTTTTTACTTGTTCTTTTTGCCTTTTATCTGAAAAACCTGAAGGACATAGCTAAATTTGGTCTGTATGGGAAGGTTATGTTCAACATGAATTATAAAACATATAAAAATATGTTTAAAACTCAAAATACTGCATAACATTTTTCTGTGAGTCTCCGCAAGTGTGGTGCTCTGCTGCAGATAAACTTAGTCTTGTTACGGCAGTGATAGTCTGTCCCTCCTGAGACAGCACTGGGATACTCATTCCGGCTGATTGTTCATGGTCTGGAGTGATCCTATGATCCTTGTAATTCCACTCAGTACTTGATTCTGATTCTTAAGAGCTATGCAAACTGTGGGTAACGTTTCCCTTGTACCTCCTCTGAGCAGTTTTCTTCCAGTTTCAAAAGCAGGCTGCCTGGAGGTGATTAGCAGGCTGTCACAGTGCTAAAATGAGCAGCTGAAACATTTGGGCGTTGCCTGTGCTGAAATGGGGTCAGTAGGTTCTCCTTCGGGGGTTGTTGTTTTTCTCAGTGTTCCCTATCTTCTCTACGTGGTGGGGCAAAGTTTAAAAAGAAACGATAGGCCTGGGAAGTAGGACTAAGCATTGGGAGTATTTTTTCTTTCTTCTTTGTCCGGAGATTTTGCAGCTAATGGCTTTCATTGCAGTTTGCTTATGTGTGAGCAGGACTGTAGCAAGAAGAAAGTGTGAAAGGTTAACCCCAGGGCCCTCTCCCTGAGCAGAGGTACTGCGAGTCGAGGAATTGGGGGCTGAAGAGGACTGCTGGTGGGGAAAGGAGCCAAAGGGGAAGACAAAATGGTATGATCGAAGTACCAAAATGCGTTTCTGTAGCTGTGCAGACAAATGCTGGGAAGCTCTGAGATCCTCTGAGCAAGGAGATCCTCTTTTTATTTTATTTTACTTTTATTTAAGTAGACCTGACATATCATTTGAAGTTTGTGGCACATGTGAAAACCTGTGTCCCTGTGACAGAATCAACAAAAATCCAGGCCTCAGCTAAGGAATGGTTTGTTGAAATAGTGTATAAAGGTTGTCATAGTAATTAAATAGTAGATTTTCTGGGAGGGAGACTGTATCTAGGTCTTTCATACATAATGTTGTAATCAATTAAGCAATATTTTTTAGGATGCATCTGGATTAAAAAGTGTTGAGTAAGTGTAAATCCTTTTTTAAATCAGTGCTTTAAATCCTCCCATTTTTATCATTGATTGTGAACTCGATTCCAGTAAAGTCATTTAACACTGTGATTAGCTGGGGAGTGTCCCTCAAGTTTTCTCTACTGGTCTGTCTCATTGAGATGCATAGATATCTACATGCATATTTGCATGTTAAAAACACGTATCCGGTTTTCTAGAAAGAAATCAGTAGGCACATTATCTAAGAACACACCCACTTGTGTTTTTGCTGTACTTTTCAGATGAACAGATTCTGTAATGCCCCTCCTGCAGTGTGGTCTCCTGCTTGTCGGGCAGTGATTGTGCTTCATTTTTACCATTACTAGTATCAATGACATTAGAGTTCTGTCTCAACAAGCAAAGTGCACTGCAAGCGTACTTCAAAGCCCAGGGAAGTCTGACGACTTCTAAGGTTACATCCCAACATCTCAGTGAATGGATTGGAAGCTGAAAGGGACCTTGAAGGAATAGGAAGGGCTAGTGTGACTGAACTGCTAAAATTTAGTCCATTAGCAGTTTTTATCTGGATGTGGATGGAAAAAACATCACGTTCGTTGCACCATGAGCTGCTTACAATTGGAGGGAAAGTGCTTGTTTTAATAACTTGCAGTGAAGAAACAAGCTGATGGCACTATTAAAAGACTGCAAGTCTTAACATAGTAAAGAGAGAAAAAAATTAAATCAGAGATTGCTTACTTAGGCAAGAGTGTAGGAGGGAGGGATGCAAAAGTGAAAAGATATTTTCCACGTAGTGCAATTACCAGAAATGATGTGGCTGCTCTTTGAAGCAGTGATTCAGTGTGTTTTTGTCACCGTGTTATTGCAAATCAGGATTCTTTTATCAGTCAACGTTGTGAAGGGTGTGATTTCACTTCATTTGGAAACACAGGAGGAAAAAGCTATATTACGTTTCACATCTGCACAGTGGAAGTACTGAGGATCAGTATGAAAAGAGATTGACCACATATGTATTAATTCCTGTATAGTTTTCCACTTTGGTTTATATTTTAACTCCTTAGTCTACCTGTCTTACCCATTGAGGAGTCTAAACACTATATTTCTTTAAATAAAAGAGTTTGGTAATGCTTTCTCCCCTAATTTAAGTGGTCTGATCTCCTCAGTGTCACCAAAGTATACTTAAGCAAGCAAAACACATGGTGCCTATACTCTACACAGTATTACAGATGATGCACGTCTGTCTTCAGTGAATTGGTGCTAAACTTTTAAAGAATCCCCACATAACTGAATACAAGTCATATTCAGTCAAATCCAACACGTTTCATTCAATAAGGGAGTGACTGGATCAAATGCTTATGGCCTGTGGTATGCACAAAGTCAAACTGAGATTATCTAGTGGCTCCTTCTAACCTTGAATCCTATTAATGAGTATATTGTAGATGGCCCTCACGCCAAACACAAGTTCTGGAGAACTTGTGCGTTATCTGATGTAGTTATTTGGCTTATATGATGCTCCCTGTTACCAGGCGGAATATGTGGTGAAAGTCCAGGAGCAAACTAGAATTGAAGGAATTAATGAGTAGTAGGAACAGAGACAAGTGTATGCTTCATCTTGACAGTCTGATCTCTGCACAAAACCAAAGGATTCTTAATTAGTACGATTTGACTCGATTGGCATATTCTTCCATGCTTTTCTAGATCCCTTGGGAAGCTTTCCTTGAAGGGAGACTTACTAGAATGTTTCCATCTGTGCCTTAGATCTTGGTGTCCTGTATGTGTTTGATTTATCTAAAGTCGCACATTCTTCCCCCTAATACAGTGCTATGTGGAAAATTCAGTGAATTGACAAATGGGGGCTTCCCTGGGTTTTAAGAGGATTTTATCTGTGTGGCATTACTTTGTCCCTTTGAAACTGAGGTTGTGAAAAATTGTGTGTATGTATGGAAAATATTGCGTCTTTCCTGCCGACTTCACCGTCCTCCCCTCCCATGTACGCAGGAACATACGCACACTCGTATATACTGTCATAGCAGAAGCTTGACAAAAACCCAGTAAATATGCAGATGCTTAAATCTCTTAATATGGAATGGCTTGAAAAGACAAAGGGCTGTCAAATCGCATTGGAAAGTAATGTCCCTTTACTTTTTATCTTCAGGAGTTTTTTACATTCCCTTGAGAGAGTGTGTGTGTGTGTGTGCGCACGTGTGGTAACCGTGAGAGGGGCAGGTAAATCTTGTTTGTTTGCTTCTAAAGCCCAAAGCTCCTGAAGAGCAGTTTGGGAGCAGGAGAGGGAAGCGCTCTGAAGAAACATTCAGTAAGATAATGTTCTTGTAGTACAGATAATTTGAAAGCTATTTCACTTTCTCTTTTTCTAGAGGGAATAATTCTTGCCTTGATGTTGCCAACTAGAAGATACTGCTGAGAATAGAATGTGTTGTTAACTATTTTGAACTTTTTCTTTCTTTCTTTCTTTCTTTTTGGTTCCTTTCCACCTTTATTGCATGGAAAAGCACCCACAATCAAAAGGCTGATGATACCTGGTTCAGGAGCTCTAGGGATTCCGCCTTATCAGTCTTGGTGGTCTATGGGTAACTGTTGATGACTTTTAGGAGGTTTTCTGATTAGGTGAGACAACAGGAGTTGTCCTGTTACACGTCCTCAATTTGTACACTTGAGTTTCAGAGGAGATTGTTTGTTTTGGTGTTTTTTCTTTTGTAGGGTCCCAGTATTGTTCCCACAACATCAGTTAAGGCATCAGGTTTCCTTTTGTTTCATTCTTGGTTGGATTTCATGCTCATTTACTGTGTTAGAGCAGAAGTGGTAGTACCGAATTGTAGATTGATCTGTAAAACTTGATTCAATTACAAAGAAATACATATTAGGTATATAATAGAATGACTTTCTAGCCATTGTCTGAACTGCTTTTATATCTGAACTTTTCCAACATGAATAAGGTTTTGAATCAAAAGATATCAATGTTAGGAGCAAGCCTTTTAATTAACAATACAATGAATAAATTGCTCTTTTTCTTCTTCTAACCTTGTATTTAAATGTGTTCTAAGTGAATGGAGTTCATTCTTGTTAAAAAAAAAAAGGCAAAAAAAAAAAAACCCAAACGCTTGGAGGTGTGAGGACTTCAGGTTGTGCTCTTGCTTTGCCTAGGTTTCCTGTTCTGTTGCATGACACAACTTCTGTTGTGCTGTTGATATGTAGCACTTTTCAGTAGGTCTGTTAAATTGTGCAATGCATTTTTTTATATTTACAACCAAAATAATAAAGGTTATTTTTTGGAAGAAACTGGTTGTAGCGCCTTTATTTTCTAACTGGATATGGGGAAACGGTAAGTGGAATTGTTCCTGGAGCAGGACCAGCACCCGCCATCCTTTTTGCAACTCTGTAAGGTGACAAGGGCTCTCTTCCCTATTAGCAACGCTGAAGTTACCCCTTTGGGATCGGTGCGTTTGGCTTTTCCATTGCAAGGCTTCTATCCTCTGTTGAGCTTCTGAAGCTTGGACTGCTTTGGAGAAACTTGGTGTCCCTTGGGCCCTTCTTGACTGGAAGCATCAACTTGCTCTGATGAGCTTACGTGGAGCCAACAAGTGATTTCCTTTTCTCATGCACTGGCCACCAGGCTGCATTTGCTTTCTGCTGGGTTCTTCCCTGTCTCACCGGAGTGTTAGCCAGGTGAGCAAAAATTTAAAATTACCCTCTGTAGTCAACTCTGCTTCCCTTCACGGAAGCAGGGCAGAGACTGGGAATGAACAGGTGGGCTGAAGTACCATCTCCACAAGTCCAGGTGTCTGCAGAGTGTGCATGTTTCTTCACCCTAAATAACCAGTGAGCCTGCTCTTTCACATTTTGCATAACATAATTTTCCAAACATATTGACGTTCTGATGTGTTCCTAAAGTGAGAAGACCCTTATTGTTAGTTAAATTAAGCATAACAGTGAGAGCAAGCTCTTTTGACAATCTAAGCAGACAAACATCTATTTATTTTTGTACCTACTTCTAACAGGCTAGTAATTCACATGTAGTCCTGGGATTTCTCCAAGAAAGGTAAAACTCTTTAGCCTGTAGGGGCTGCACCAATGTCTTGAGCCTTGATGGTCTTACTTTCTTGCAGGCTTGGATTTGGGGCACTTGGCTGACACACTGCCTGGACAGTGGACACCACAGAGCAGCACTGAGATTGGATAACACGGTATTCCTATGGAATTGATGTCAGTGTTTGGCATTGAGCTGTTTAAGTCCATTTAAAAAGTATTTCATCTTTGCCTTTACTGACTGATTTCTGTTTTTCCCCAGTAGGACACTTCAGCTGTCTGTGATTCAGTTGTCAGTCGCCTCATTGGTATATTGGATTTTCTTGCCTAGTGGAAGCAGCGTTGGGTGACTGAGACTCTAGTTGAAGTGAAAGGTAATAGATGAGTGAAAAGGGGGATTTTATTTTAAAATCATTGCACGGGAATTGATGCTGGTTAATCTCATCCTTGTGATTGGTGTCTTTTGAGTTAATACAGCTTATGAGAACTTTTGATGAGTCAGGCCTGTGGTTCCAGGAGAAGGTATAGCAGTTTTCTTACTTGGTTTGCATTTAATTTTTTTAATCTCTCTATCTTAATCTCACATAAAGCATTTTGGTAGAAGACAGCGATTCTTCACTGCTATTTAAACGGTGATAAACCAACACTGCATCCCAGTTTCACTCTTGACCAAGCATATAAATGCCAGTGTTACAGCAATGATGCTATCGAACATTTCTGAGAGGAATAGTGCTGATTAAACAGCAATAAACCAACACTTCAGCCTCCCTTCACTCTTGACAAAGCATAGAAATGCCAGTGTTACTGCCATGATGCTATCAAACTTCTTGGGAGGAAGCTGTGGCCGGAGACCACTGTTTCTTTACTACTGATTTTGTGGTGACTTCGCTGAGGCTGGTATGACTGTAGCTGTTATGCCAAAAGACAGTTACTGAAATGGCTTTTTTTTGTGGCTGATTCTGCTAATCCTTGAGCAGTGTCAAAAGTGGACCTACATTTGCTCTATGGAAATTATGCCGAATGAAATCACTGCTGTAAGGGAATTGGCACTTCAGTGGGGAAACAGCTCAGGGCTCTTTCTCTATGTAAAAGAATGGAAAGCAATGCCCGCTGGATTTTTTTTTTTTTACTTTCTTTTTTTTTTTAAGCTGTATTTACTATCAGGAGCTCTTCTATGACTATTGTCACCCCTGAGAACTTTCTCCTCCTTAGCGTGCTCATCACCACGGGGTGGGCAGACAATGAATAGTTGGGTGTTGGGGAAGTTCCCTGTGTGCAAACACAGAAGAGTCCCTGTTGTCATCCAGAGAGATGTTTAACATGTTCCTATCGGAACAAGGTGTGTGTATCACAAACCCCAGTGCTATTCCATCACAAAATGGAAACAAACCGACAAAAGATGAGACTCATTACATCCCTAAGTCCTGCTGCTGCCTGCCCTTTTGACACTTCTTACAAAGCCCATCGGTGACTCCCCCATCTGAACTGTGAATTCCTCATAGGCCTTGAAAGCCAACAGCTTCCTTTTCCATCAGGAGAGATGGGGAACTACTTGTCGAAGAAGCTTTGTCAATGATCACCTCATTATCTCACAGCAGAGACGGTGTGTGGCGCAGGTGTATCCCCCCAACTTCCAGCCCTCCGGGGCTGAGGAGGATTTATCTGAGCACTGATGATCCTGCACCAGGAAAGCTACAGATCTGCAGATGTTCTCGTGTTGTTCTGTCTGGGGCTGGCAGCCTTCTCCTCTTGGGAGAGACTTTTCTGAGCCTTTCTGTGAATGCTCAAGTCAACTTTTGAGAATCTCTGGAAGAGCTTTTCAAAGAAGAAGCCTCTACATCTGCCCGAGGCTGGCAGGGAGCCAGCTGTACTGGGACAGACGAAGGGGCAGTACCGGAGCAGCCCCGCATCCGTAGGCTGCCTACAAAACTTAAATAAACTCTATCCGACAACATCAGTGGCTGTTTGCTGTATCACCTTACAGAAATGAACATAATACAGGTGTCAGAAGTGCTTTAGTGATACCGTTGTGTCACTTTGTGCATCAGACTAGCTGCTGTCGCTTACCTAGGCATGCACTTACGCTCTCATTCTGACTCCTGAGTGAGGTGCTGGTCATCACTTCCTCACCTCAGCCCTTTAAAGTTTGATGTGCTGGTATCAGCCAGCCCATCTGCCTTGCTGCATCCCAAACGCTTGTGGCAAAGCACCCTTCTCTTTCAAGCACATGTGAGGAGCACAGCGGCTTGCCACAGTTTTGCATAAGCTTGTGTCTCCCTACTTCGAGCGTGTGGGTGAGCTCAGACTCTTGAGGTGAGCTGCGTCTGCAGGGCTGGCAATACAATTCTGTGCCCCCGTGGGGAAGAACGACTCGTTTCTTTCTCAGGTTGTACTTCCCATGACGTGAATTGGGACAGACCTTCTGACTCACTTTAATATCTTGTTTGAGCTTCAGAGGAAATCTCTTTCC
>NW_009647418.1:3029448-3036390 GCF_000708025.1 Charadrius vociferus
CTTTCCCTTTCCAAGGAAAACACTTCTCTTTCACCTTCTGAATATGTAAATAGCTAAAAGAAAGATGTGCAGGAGAGAAGAAACCACAGGGAGTGGCCCTGTATAATCTGCTGGTTTAGCAAGGTTTAAGTGGTTTGTGTCAACTATTGGAAATGGTGATGTCTAAGCCCTCAGGATGTAAATATCTTCCTGCTTGTAGTGGTTTGCTGACCCTACCTGAGAAGGTCGGCAGATGTTGCTTTTGCCTTGGGCATAAGCACATCCCCAGTCAGTGATCCTTTCCCATTTATTCTTCTTTCTCTATTAAAAATTAAGGATATGAGGTTGGAATTGCGCCTTTTGGACCCTGGAAAAATTGGTAGACCTGGAACTAAGCAGAGTAATTTGAGAGAGTGCCCTGGCCACCAGTCTTTCCCTGCTTCTCGTGAGGGTTAGCACGGAGACTTCCAGGACTGGCAGGTGCTTTTCTGTTGCAGAAGACATCATGAGCTTTGGACTTGCCATGCTTGCACAAACCTCCCACAGGTCGGAGAGGTGGTTTATTAAAACACTCTAAATTCAAGGTGTGCCAGTGTGGCACTAACGACGAGAGAGCTGTGCTACTTGTGTTAACATCAGTAACCAGGGTAACGGTCTCAGATCGGTGCACATCCTTCTGCCTGTCCCCACTTTGTGACATCTCCGTGGTGGTGTCTGAAATTGGTTCCATTTGGGAGGAATTCTTCCCTTGGCTCCAGCAAGGAGCTTGGTCCCTCTGTTCCTCTTGGGAAACTAGAATACTTTTCTCGGACCCCCCCAAGACTGGTGCTTTTGGGGATCGGGCAGTGACTCAGTTGATGTCAACAAACCACTCTTCCCGGAGAGGTCTGGGCAGAATAGGGCCGGTTCTCCAGCAGTGGGAGGAAGAAGAGCTACAGCTGCATCGGCACTAATGGCACCATCTTGAAGAACCACCACATCAGAAGGGTGAATTGGATGCTGATGTATTTGCATTGCAGTGATTTGGAAGGAGGGTGGAGGAGTTGAACTGATACCACAGCCCCTCGCTCCAGTTCCTCTTCGGCTGTTCACAGCCTCGCACAGAAGGAGCACTGGTGCCACTGGGATGCAGAGGGCTCAATCCGGCTGCAGTTCCCTGGGCCTTCAGAGCACAAATCTGAGTACTCTTAAGCAAAGTCAGCCTTGCACAGGGCTGTGTGCTGGTATGGACCACCATCGGTGAACGTAGGGGATGGCAGCAGAAAGAGGAGCAATCCTTTACTTGTGTTTTAAGTGGGTGTTTCAGGTCAAATTGTATTTTTCTATAGATAAATAATGTTATTTTTTGGAACTGATTTTTTTAATAGATAATGTTAATTTTGGAACTGATTCTAACGCTCAGACTGGCTTGAACTTTGTATGGAAATTTAGACTAAAATAATTGTATTATTATTAACCTTTACATCATTTGGGATAATCAGGAGTTGATACAAAATAAAGGAAAAACAAGTATATGACTAATCCTATTGCTCTCAGACCATCTGAGTATCTCTGCTCTGTTACCAGCTCCAGGAGCAATAATTAGCTCAGTTACATTTCGATGTGGTGGTTGTGTCTGAGCTAATCCAGCATGTTTCCAGCAGAGCTGGTGCTGGCCGTGAACCATGAGAATTTGTAAATCCAAAACAGATTCTGGAGCTGTGATGCAGAAGCCACAATAATTCAGCCTTCAGAAGCGGGGACTGATTAGAAAACAATTTATCCACTGGTGGAGCCAAAGGAGAAACTAGTTGGGATCTTAAGAAACAGAACCACTTCATGTCTATGAATAACAATTGATGGGAAAGGAGAATATGTGATGTTTCTAATATCTTTAACGTAAGGACCAGAGACAATTAGTTAATTTGCTGTTTAATAAAACACTAAGTTTTCAGTGCAAAAATATTGTAAAAAATAATTGCGTAGTAAAAAGAGTCCAGCAATATTAGTTTTATTTAATCTCATTTTAAATAAATTCCATGTTTTATCCAAATACAATGACAGAAAATGAGTAAAACAATTCACCTACTAAGTAGCAAATATTTCATTCATCCCTTTCAGTATTAAAATATAAAACTTTTTACTCTGGATAAATATATATAAACTATGTAATTGCTTAAATAAATTATAAAAATAGAAGTATTACATTCATAAATAGAATTCACTAGCAAAGAAAGACTTAGAAAATCAGCCTACTGACAACTTTTGTTTTGAAAAAACAATTGCAAGATAAAAATATAAATAACATTAAAATTACTGAAATCGTGCTTTCCTGTTTGCTTGTTTATATCATGATTGGTTAATTAAATCACCCTGAGTCACATCAGTCCATCCTTTTTGTATGCTGTTGCAAAAAAACCCACTATAAATAGCTTTATAATAAATACAATCAATAAGACATTCATCCTTTAAATATTAAATTAGACTAGATGACATAGTTAGAATACGTATAATAGCAAGTACATTATCAATGTTGTTCCTGGCATCACACTGATCACCTAACTACTGCTGGGTCACATTTAGCCAAGTCTCTACTATCTTAAAGTTATTTTTTCATCCTGGCATGTTATATTTCTGCTGAGGAGTACATTTTTGTTGTATTTTGCATAAATTGATCATATTTCTGTAAAACCCACCAGATATACATCTTTTTCTCTGCCGTTTTCATCCTCTGGACCCGGCTATGATCCATCTGCGGGAGGTCCTCATTCTTGCAGGTATAAAAGGCAGCTCGTTCACTCAGTGTCACATTTAGCTGATTGATATTTGCATCCACGAAGCGAGTTAAATTCTTACCACAGATTAATTCTATATCGCTTCTCAGGTTTCGTAAAATGTTGTAAAAAGTGTGGAAAGCGCAGCAATCTGCGTCAAAAGCTGGGCATTTGGGTATCTTCACCATGGCTTTGGCTTGGGGGTCAGCAATTAGCCAGTTCTCAGTTTTGGGCGTTACAGAGCTACACACATTCTGTAGGGGAGGAAGAGGAGAGAGAAATTATTAATCTTTTGGTTTACATCTTTCCTGTTTGAATGTCTAGGCGAATACACACCTGTCTTTCAGTTTGTGTATGCTTGGGCTTTTTTTATTATTATTCAGTAGCTGTATTAACACCTACGTGCCTTTTATTGAGTAGGTATTGCACACTATCTGGCTATGATTATGCAGTACTTTCTATCTTAAAAGTCTGCTTGGCTTTGTTTTCAGCTTTTCTAAGGCTCTCTTTTTTTTTTTTTTTTTTTTTCTCCTTTTCAATATGGGCAAAATTTGCTCATGCAAGAGATTTGCTTTCACCTGAGCATGTTTTCATCTGTTTCAGCAGACATGGTTTTGATTTCAAGACTGAATTCGGGGGAAATGTTTACGTTGATTTTTATCACTGTACTCTTGGGAACGTGTTCCCAGAAATTGAAATCTGTCTGAAGCATTGACCCTTGGGTTCAGTGCGCATTTTACCATCTCCAAGGAAAGGACGGACTGAGCAGGATTTCGGCAAAAGTGCTCCTGATTGCTCTAGTACTAGGATCAGACCGAAAATCAAGGCAATTCTCTCCGTGTTTCCAGTGATCTGACCAGTTTCATTCAAAAAGATGCCTGCTTCAAGGCTAGCATGGCTCAGGAGACTGAGAAGGAACAATGCATTTGGTCTGGAAGATCATAGCTAGCAGGTAGCTGAGGCAAAGTTGTCTGAGCTTTCCCCAGCTGTCCTAGACATTACTCCAACTCTGCCCTAAAATAATGCAATGTAAATGCTTTCCTTCTTGTATGGAATACAGAGCAGAGACTATTTTAGGTTCTAACCCAAATATTTCTCTTCTGATAGTCTTTCTAGTGTTTTATAATAATTCAAGAGATTTCTCCACAGACATAGACACAGCAAACGCAAAATAGTACACTTACATAGTTTTTAAACAAGGTAGTTGCTTGTCTTTCTATCACTGATGCTAAGGGCTTTATTCTGGTAGTAAAATGCTTCTGCCTCTGTCCTGTAGTAGGTTTGCTTTCTTCTGAGGTAGCCGTTGGTGCCATGGAGCCCAAAGGAACCACTGAACAGAGGAGAAGGATTGCAAACCTGTTGATCTCTGCGTTCAAATGAAGAGGGGGGGAATAAAAAAAAAAAAAAAAAAGAAAGAAAACAATGATTAGTCTCAAGCCTCTACATCATTTTTGCAAAACTTCCTGGTTTTGTGCAGCATGCTAAATTTCTAACGCGTATAGACGTTAAGTGGCTGAGCTAGCGATGAACATCAACCAGTGCAACCTTACAACGCGTAGCGAGGTTAAGTCGCACCCACCTGCTCGGCGTTTCATGGCGGGCTTGGAGAGCAGCTGACTTGGCGGAAAGCGAGCTGGAGGTTGGTGTTCAAGCTGCTTGTTGCCTGGAGTGCTGTAGATGTGGACAGCCAAGCTGCATTTAAGTACCGTGGAGTTTTGCGTCAGTGGCTTCTCCATGGTTTTTTTGGTTGGGTTTTTTTTTGCGGGTGATAGTTTGGGGTTTTTTCTTTTTTGAAAGATTACATCAAAAGTTGGTTCAAATGCGTCTTCACCGATTGTGATCTAGGCGCAGTTTCAGACTGACACAGATGGTATTCCGTATCATCTATTTGACTCGGACTTGAGGACGCTTGGCTTAGCCATCCCATCTGAATCCTTGGGCTTTCCAAAATGTAGGATTTAGAACATAAGCTCTGTTATTTCTTTTTAAAACATGGTTGGAGCATGCGAGCACATCATTGGCGCCCAAAGCCAGCAACCTTCTCCTGCAGGGTCAATATAAGAGTGGGCTAACGTGAGGAGTGAAAAAGCCACGAGGGGCTTGTGTGCAAGGCAGGGCAGGCCTCCAGGTCAACATATATCTCCTTTGTCTGGATGTCTGTAAGACCCTGTCCGCAGGGTGCAACCCCCTCACGTAACTCAGCAGAGGATGTCTGGGATTCCACCTCACCATTTCTGTCACCCTTCCCTCTAACTGCCCTGAGGCTATTTTCTGTTTCCAGAAACTAAATGCAGAAAATTCTCATGCAGACCAAAACAGAGAAAAATTGTTCCTAGGATTTACAAGCATGAGGCTGTGATCAGAAGAGGACCTGCAGAACAGCTGATAGTTTAGGACAGAAAGGAGGGCAGAGGAAACCCCTGTGAACATACCTTTGTGAAAACGCAAAGTGACATATATGCACTTGTGCTTCCCACGGCTGTGATAAAAGATACACCTGAAAGGTAGTCGTAGATCCAAAGATGGATGTGTGTCAAGTCACCAGAAAACTTCCAAGGAACATCAGCTTCTTGTCAAAATAATCAGTTCTGTTTTCCATGTGAAATAAACTGCCTCTGAAAATAGAAAGTTTGGTGTGGGCATGAACACCTCTGAAGGGCCTGGGACTGGTACAAGGACTATTCTCCGGGCTGAACTGATTCCCGGGGCTTGAAATGGGAACAAACATTACCCCTGTGCCATGTTGCGTTCGGGTCCCACCAGCCTGTAACTTCAGGCCTTGGTTGTTTGCTTGAAGCCACAATAATGGAGACCGCAAACTGACCATGTTTCTGCCACCGTGCTGCGAGGGAGCCCTGGCCCGCCAAGCAGAGGGATGCCGTCATCCCACAGGGATCTCTTTCTTCTTGGGCGACCCATGTTCCCAGGTGCTAAATAATGCAAAGAAAGAGAATGAGTTACCATGGCCTACGATGTGAGGCAGCAGACGGTACAGCAGAGTGCTGGAGAAGAACCAGAAAAGGACAGTTCTGGCAGACCCTTTTTTTTTTTTTTTTTAATTTGAGGGTTTTATTATTATTTGGGGGTAAAATGGGGGAGGGAGAGAGGGGTGTTCTTTAGGAACATCCCCACAAAGACAATGATGGGTACAGGCGGCTCCGTTGAGGTAGAAGGGTGATCTTGGTTGCTTGTTTGGAAGCACCAAAAAAGCAGAGAGGTGCAGCTGGTTAGTGCACATTGCAGGATGTGTGGAAGGTGTGTGAGCTTGCACATACCAGAGACGATTGGTCATCCGGCACTGCCGGTCCCCTTCCAGCTGCCCCAAACGGGTACAGCTGGGGAGGGCAGAGAACGAATCCGAGCCGGTCTTCCTCCAAGAGCCGGGAACCGATGTGCAGCACCGATGGTGATGGGGCCCAGTTATTTGTAACTACGAACAAGAGAAGCGGCATTTTTACAGCTTGGCTTTTCCACAAAACACGATTCAACCACTGGTAATGCTTTTTCAAAGATTTTTGGAAGATTTGACTTCATTTTCTACTGAGCTGAGGATAGCAGTTTGCCTGGTTATTCCACTCCATGGCATGTCACCATCTCTCGTCGTGTGCAGGCTCTGCACATCTTTTCCTATCTGTACACGGCTGTGATAAGCTGCTGAGCTGATAAGGGAGTAGATCGGCGTCCGTCCTGTAAAACCCAACCTGAGTGGAAGTTCAGCTTTCCACCACGTAACCAGCAGATGCCGCAGAGCATCTGCAATTCATTTGGTGAAGTTCTGCTGACACAGACTGCTTTGTAGGCTCCCTGAAATGGAACTTATAGCCATTGCCTCAACACCTGTCACTGAAAAAAGTAAATAAACCTCAGAGTGCGGAGGCCTGAATCTGAGCTGAGACAGAGCTGTGGTTGAGGCAGACCTGTGGCTTTTGTTCCTGGGTCTCATCTACTTTTTCCAAGTGTAGGAGACGGTATTTTTAGCTGTGAACTTTGTTTTCCGATGCCCTTATGCTGCTGTGGCAGCGGCACCCTCCACGTGAGTGAACAGCAGCGCTTTTACAGCTAACTGAGAACCTGACTGCTTCCTCCCTGAAACCTGAGTGACACTCAGGATGTAGATAAGTGAAATGGCAAATGCCATGTCACAGGTCCTTCGCCAGGGGACAGGGCTGACACCGCACCCTGCAAATGCTACACAAAGCCGCCCACTCTT
>NW_009647418.1:3036646-3044608 GCF_000708025.1 Charadrius vociferus
GGGGGGAATGTCTTCGGTCTGCAGGGCTGTCACTGCCTCTCCCTTCTCTCTGTCTGCAGAACAAGTCCCGCTTCGATGCACACACAAGCTCCCGCAGAGGCTGGACAAGGCTGGGGACAGACGCGGCTGTGATGCTGGGCGAGGAGAGCCCCGAAGCGCTGATGGATCTTCTGCGCGACCGGCGCAGCCCCTGGGCTCTGCCACCAGACTGCAGCCGCCAGGACCAGCACCTGCGGGAAGTGGCCGTGCTGACGCCCAAGCTCGTCCATGGTTCCAACATCTTCCAGATCCTCAGGTCGCTGCGGATCGTTGGCAAAGGGGTAAGTGCAGCTGCTGGTGCCCGTAAAGCTACACATCTCCTGGCCAGGAAACCAGTTGGGAGGGAAAACATCCTGGGAAAATAACACCTCCCCCATCCAAGGGTCTTCCCAAATGCCACTATTGCAGCTGGGGTAGAGCTACTCCCCCCTTGCCCCCGAGCATGTTGCACTAATCCCTGTTACATATATGTCACGTGGATCAATACTACATGTCCATGTCACCTTGGCCACGAGGTGGCTCAGGGATGCATTGACCAAACCCAACTCTTTGCAGGTAGAGGAAGTTGACGATGGTCTCTTGCAGTTACATCAGCTGGAGGAACTCATCCTCAGTGCCAACCAGATCAGCAGGATAACCTCGGCCAACCTGCCCCGGACACTGAAGGTGAGTGAGCAATGCCTTGCGACAGCAGGATGGGGAAGAAGGTCCCACCTGGGAACGCAATGTAAGCCGAGCAGCTCGAGGGAGTGCCAGGAACAGCTCATTGCAAAGGGTGTTTGTTGTTCTCTCTGTCCTGGGCAGGTCCTGGAGCTCTGCTGCAATGCTGTGGCTGATCTGCAGGACCTGTGCACTCAGCCTCCTCCGGAGCTGCAGCACTTGGGGCTGGGATACAACAGGCTGTGCAGCCCTTCGCAGGACAAGTACCTCACTGCGGCCTTCTGGTAACACCACAGGCTGAACATGGGCTTCTAAAAGAGAAGTGGGCAGCTGTGAACAGATGACCCCAAGCCATCAAGGTGGTCCATGTTAAGAAATTACAGCCCTTCAGCAGGTTTCTTTCTTTGCTCTGTGTCCAAAGCCCATGCGGAGTGCTCTGTCCCTATTCGCTGTCTTCTGTCTCATGCCTAGAGGGTGTCTTGGTCTGTGGCCAAGATGCGGAATGGGGAGATCACCTGGGGAACTGCCTTCACACCCTGCTCACCACAGTTCCCATGCCGCTGGGCAGCTGCCTTTTTCCAGACCCTTCCCAAAGCCCCTGCTGGAAGTCTGCCCCGGGAAGGGTCTAAAGCTTAGGCTGCATCACCGATGATGCAGTGGAATGGTTTATGGATGATAAAGGAATATGTTTTTGAGTTGTGGGGCAGACTGGCAATGGACCACATGGCTCAGGAAGTTGGAGTTGGCCTCTTGAGATTGTACCATTGGATTCCCTGGGTTGACCCAGTTTGTGCTGGGGAAACATAATTTTTGCTTCTTTTTTTGACCCAGGGCAGTACCTCTCTATCCTCAGATGGATGCTGTTTGCCTAACCTTCTTCTCTGGGTTCTCTCCTTAGGCCAAACCTCGTCTCCCTTGACCTGAGCTTTAACAACTTCATGGATCTGCTGGGGCTGGTCTACCAACTGTCCAGTCTGCAGAAGCTCCGCATCCTTGTGCTCCAAGGGAACCCACTGGCTCTCATTCCCACTTACAGAGCCTTCCTTGTGGACAGCCTGCCCAAGCTCTCCATCCTTGATGACATCCACATAGGGCCTGACGAGAGGCACCAGTTCCATGGTTTGGCAAGGCAGCCAGGTGAGCCTTTGCCTTTGAACCTGTCTGTGCTGTCTGCATGATTCAGGAGGTGGTTTCATCATGGTTGAGCTAGGAGTCTTCAGGGCAAACTCTGGATCCAGTATTGACTTCCCTTTTGCCTTTCCTGAGAGATCTTTCTCTGTGCCTTTCTACCCCTCCAGTACAAGTGAGGTGACAGACAGATGACCCCACAGCAGAGTAATTAATTACAGTCGAGACAATTTTAGCCATAATCAGGTCCAAAGGTTGCAGGAACAACCTAACCCTAGCACTGCCCCGCTGTCACGGTCTGCCCTCATCTTTGCTTTCTAGGCACCACCTGGTTTCAGACAATGCTTTTCCCTCTCGAGCTGCTGGAAAAAGAACATCTCCACTGGGGTAGATGCTCACATGCACGCTGCACTGCTGGCACGAAGCGGTGCCACCTCTGCAGCGTGGCACGTCCCCGTGTGGGACAAGGGCAGGGGCATGGGGACACCCGGGGGTGGGAAGCCCCTCTTGATGACCCCGACTCAATGACTTTATGCGCTGGATGTGCTTTTTGGACTCTGAAATGTTAACCAGGGAGACAGAGCAACCGAGCTAGGAGATGTTTGTGTGGCTTTGGAGCGACCCCATGTGGCAGTGACTTGTCACAGCGTTAGCACAGGGTGGCAGGGAGGGATGCACGGCGTCCTGGAGGCTTCTATTTGCTCTGTACCGTCCTCGCTCTGGAAGCAGCACGCTGCAGCTTCATAGCCAGATGGTCTTTCTTTTAGAGCTGATCAGGAGCGAAGCACGAGTGGTCGTGAGCATTGGGGAGATCGAGGGAGTCCCTGATCCCAGCCCTCGTCAGCAGCTGGAGGTTGGCTCCAAGGCTCCGGTGATCACCTACAGCTACTGTGTGATGTACGAGTTTGTGGAGGGCGAGGAGATCGAGGACGGTAGCTGCACTGAGGTTCGTGCTTAACTGAGCTCCTGAAAGCAACAGGCAGTGGCAGGTCACAGCAGGGGGGACTTTGCCTCCAGGCTGCGGAGTGAGACTCTTCATGATGGACCTGCTGTGGGCAGCAGCGGTACTGGGGACAGAATTCACGCGTGGCCACATCTGGCAGGACAAGTCCCTGCTGCCCATGTTTCCCCATCCCTCTCGGGGAGCACAGCGCTGCTCTGCACGTGGGTGTACATTTACAGCCCTCCTCCTGCGGCAGACCCCTTCCCTGGCACTGGTGCCCCTTCTTCCAATGACAAGGGTGGTCTGGGAACAGGATTTTGGAGGCAGGTCTGCCCCATGGTCCTGCAGATACAACCAGACATACCCTGTCAAGGGATCCCTCTCTGTTCCAGGTAACAAAAATCCATCAGAGTCCCACGGTGGCCACCCTTGGTGTGGACAGCTCTGCTCAGGACACAGGAGAAACAAAGGGCCAGCAGGAGCCTGCAGCCACAGAGGGGCCCAAGACCCACTCTGGTAATGACAAATCACAAATGAATTGACACTGGTTGATGCCAGGGGCCCTTCCTGTCCTCGGGAAGGAGAGGTCTCTCCTCAGAGTGTTTTTGCGTCCCTGCACAGCAAAGGTGTTTGTCACCCCTGGAAAACCCTGGGCAGGCACCATCGACTGCAGCTACAGGAAGGAGCACACTGCCAAGGACTTAGTGGGGCTGAAGTCCTACCTGGCGGCTGGAACGATTGTCTCGGTCGTGGAGGAGAAGGTGAGTGTGTGGCAGAGCTGGATAAAAGGGGAAGGAGCTGCTGGGAGGCCCAGTGGTGGTATTGTGTTCCCTCTGGGAGTCAGCTCGGGATGGTGGTGACGCTGGGCCTGGGTCCTCGGGTGTTCCAGCCCCTGCAGCACGAGCTCCTCTCTCCGTGCAGGTGCTCTCATGGCCTGTCAATGCTGATGCAGAAGAAAATGCAGTCACGAAGGGGAAGGCAGGACGGGTGCTGCAGAAGGATGGTGCCAAGGTAGAGTGCTAGGAGAGAACGATGTCCAAATAACATCTGAGTTGCAAAAACAATGCTGGGGGAATGAGGGCCCTTCTCCTGCACCAATTTGGTGTATCAGAGAATCTCCCCTCCAGCCCAGACCTCTCATGAAAGTCCCCCCTTGCTGTGGGAAGAAGGCAGCGGCGGTTTTACACACATCTCGGTCAGGATGCAGTGGTGGGCAAGGGGCTGGGTTGGGTTTGAGGGACCCCAGCCTTCTGCTGAGGCTTGTCCCCATTCTGGTGCCCTGTAGGTTCCTGTGCCCAGGGACAAGCAGAAAAAGAAGAAGAAGGAGCAGAAGCCATGTGAACTCCGCAGTGACCCTCCCATTCGGAGGACCCTGGGCACCAGGAGAGTCACCCTAGAGTCCCTGCTGGCCACCGAGGACCTGGTGGCAACTGTATGTGACTTTGGGATCTTGATCACTGAGCAGCCGCTGCAGCCACCAAGTCTGGAGAAGGTAAGGAACGTGTCCCAGGGCAGGGCGGTGAGGCAGGGCTGCCGGGGACGGGCAGGGGTTCAGGCTGAGGTTCAGCACGTCCTGCCCTGCAGCTGGCCCAGGCTGCTCCCATCCATCCCTCAGTTCTCCTCTCTGTAAAATGGGGCTGAAATAATCCTGCCTAAGCACCATCCATCGCTGCTGGTATCATTATTTAATGTTGATATTAGCAATAAGTACTGCTACTTTTAATGGGCCTGGGAAAATAGATGAGTTTATTTTTCCGTTTGAGAATATGAAAGCAACCACTCGTGCCTCCTCTGGTGTGCCCTCTCTCTCGGCATGGCAACACACACAGACTGTACTGACACTTTCTGTTTCCTGGATTCTCTTCTCCAAGCAGCCCCGCCATGGTGCTCCTGCTTCTCCTCGCCCCTTTCCTTTGCCCCTTTAAATCCCAGTGACAGAACCCAGATGGCGATGGCTGCCCCAGGACTGAATGCAGGCAGTGAATTTCAACACCGCCTAACTATGGAAACATCTCTCTCCGCAGGACAGGACAAAAAGCAAAGACAAGAGCAAAAAAACAAAAGGAGAGAGAGAAAGTCAGGCCAGCTGGAAAACCACGGCGTCTGCAAAAGGTGACGGAGACTGGAGCTGGCTGGGCAGAGGGTGGCGTGTGCGAGAGCAAACAGCGGCGGTGCCCGGCCCGGGAGGCAGCCACAGGTCCCCGCCACCCTGCCAGCGCCAGCGCTGCGAGCAGGGCGCTTACTCACATCCTGAGCTGTGAATACATCCATTGACTGCGGGGGATGGAGGGTTAGACACACGCCCGGACGCCTTGTTGAATCGGTGTCTGAACAAGCGCCGAGGGTGGGCCGCCGGCTGTCCGGGGAGCGACACGCACACCTCCCAGCCCTGTGTGCCAGGGGAGAAGGGCAAAGCAGATTTTTGGGTGAGATGTGCTGCCCACTGTGTCGGCTGCCAAATGCGGCTGATGGCGTGGGCCGGCATGGGCAGCTGGGGGGAGGGCTGTCTGGGATGCATAATAAGGTCCTCATCCATTTCCAGCTCACATCTCAAAGCACTTCGCAGAAGGAATTGTTGTTCTTTCTGGTTTAGAGATGAGATGCACAGAGAGCCCCAGGCGCCCCAGCCAGCCCATGGTGGGGCCGGGAACAGACCCCGGTCTGCTGTCACCCATGAGGAGACCACCCCGACCCCTGATGGGTGTCCCCTGCCTCCCCAGCTCAGAGCTCCCAGTCTGCTCAGCCAGCAGCGGGGCTTAAACCGCTGCGGACAAACCTCACCCTGCCTCTTGCAGGTTATTTTTCCAGCAATCTTGTTTTGACTACAAAAATAGCAGTGCCAGCACATCGGAGGGGTAACGCAAGAGCAGGAGGAAGTGGGGGGAAGGGAAGGGGTAGCGGGGAGATGCTGAAAAGCTGCTCATGGGCTGAGAAGAGCACGGAGTGGGCTGGGCCTCCAAAGGAGCTCCAAAGGAACCTCATGTCCCTGCTCTGGCATCAGATTTAGTTGCTAATTTAAGAGAGAGATTAATGCCCTTCCCCAAGAGCTCCGGGGTGCTTTTCCGTGCCCTGTCACCCACAGCAAAGTCCCTGTCTTTGGGGAGGATCTGAGAGCTCTGCAGTCCTAGGCTGCGTCTGCGCTCGATGAAGTCCAATGGCCTTCCCAGCTACCTGAAAAGAAGAAAAAAAAAAAACAACCTTTGAATTATTGTGCCCTACAAGAAGATGTGTATTTGCAACATATGCTCAGACTGTTGGTGAAGCAGGGAGCCGCCGTCAAACAGCTGAAGTTTAGCAGTGGTATTTTTTACTTCCTTTCCACCCCGGTGCCTGTGGTCAGTGTGCATGCGAGAGGTCTTCCCGCCAGCTCGAGCGAGAATGAACCCTTTCTGCAGGGGGTTGTGCGGCCGGAGATGGTGTTGAGTGTACAGAAAGCCACTGCAGGAAACCCAGAGTGATTAGACTCGTGCTTCATTCAGTGTCCCCTTGTGCCTGTGGAGGCTGGCCGGCGCACGGCAAGGCCACCGAGTGCATATTGCAAAAAGATAGTGCCTAAAAATCAGCTGCCCCCACAGCTTGCTGCACCCCGTGCCAGCAGTGTCCCATGGCTGTGCGCTCCGCTGTGACTCATGACTCACAAGTACACCCCGATTGCGGCAGACACGGCTTGGAGAGGGGTGGGGGGGCAGGTGGGCTGCTCAAGCGCCGCTGCACGCAGTGTCTGCGAGCCCTGGCAGCTCCATGAGTCACCAAATCGCACCATGGTCGTTTGGCACTTGCTCATCACCTGGGTGTACTGTGCACCGTCTTGGGGCTGCGGCAGTGGCCATGCTCCGAGACACGCGGAACGGCTCCCAGCCCTCATTCTGCTGCAGCCGTGCGTCCAGCGAGGTTGCATAGGGACCGGCACTCTCACAGCCGGGAGCTGAGGCTGATTTGCATCCCTCAGTCAGCAAATGCACACAAATAATAAGTCCTCTCAGACGAATTGGGATCCCTTCCAGACAGCTCAAAGGGGAAAAGCAGCGAGCTTTGTCTCGAGCAAACAATTTGCCCAGACGTTGAAGGATGTCTTCAGAAGTAGTCTCACGTAGGTCCCATTTTACCCCACTCTTGATTTTCCAGGATCCTTGAACTGATCTATTCCTGCATCTTTCTTCTGTCCTAGGAATTATAGGAGAACTTAAGAACAAAAAGCAAAATTTCACCCAGGTCAATTGCCTGCGTAAAGATGCTTTTTGGGCTTCTTACCCAAAGTCGTATTCAAATAGATTTTCCCTCAAGGCCTGGAAGTCAGTGCTAATGCGGTGGGCATTCCCCCCTCCCTGGGCACACTGCTGCTTTTAGGTGATTTACTCTGTCGAGACAGTGACAGATTTATTTCTTACCACAGGAAAAAGGAAAAACAAAGACTCTGCTGAACTGGAGGAGGGTCGAGAGCTCCAGCCGGTGCCGCTGACGGTTCAATTCCAGATGCAGCTGCTTCGGTGGCCCTCGGCTGCCGGTACCCAGAGCCAGGAGAGCGTGACCATGGCAGTGGGGAAGACCCAGTAATGCGTCCGTAGCATAGAGTGAGTGGGAAATAAAACCCATGGGGATGCTGTGTGGATCCTGGTTCAGCTGAATCACCAGGGCTGGGAGTTGCCATGGGGCTTGTGATTGCCCGGGGCTGCTGCAGAACTTCAGCAAGAGCTGCAGCGTGCAGGGGGCTGGTGTGTGATGTGCAGGGTCGGGTGTGCAATGTGGGGTGTGCGATGTGTGGGGTCGGGTGCGCAACATGTGGGGTGGCGCGTGCGGTGTGGGGTGTGCGATGTGCAGGGTCCGCTGCGCAATGTGCGGGGTGGGGTGTGTGGGGTGGACTGTGCAACATGCGGTGTGGGGTGTGCAATGTTGCGGGGTCGGGTGTGCGATGTGCGGTATGAGGTGTGCAACCTGCGGGGGGGGGAGTGCGGTGGTGCGAGACCTTATTATTGCTTACAAATATCTAAAGGGTGGGTTGAAGGAGGATGGAGCCACACTCTTCTCGGTGGTTCCCAGTGACAGGACGAGGGGCAATGGGCACAAGTTGGAACACAGGAAGTTCCGTTCCAACACACGGAAAAGCTTCTTTAGGGTTGGGGTGCCAGAGCGGTGGCACAGGCTGCCCAGGGAGGGGGGGGAGTCCCCTCCTCTGGAGGGTTTTAAGACCCGCC
>NW_009647418.1:3045129-3052182 GCF_000708025.1 Charadrius vociferus
GGCGGCTGCCCGGGCTGGTGGGGGGCTCAGAGCGTCCCTGCGGGTGTGGGAGTGCTGCGAGCGCAAGTGGAAAGTATAAGTCTGCAGGTCTAATTCATAAATGGCTCGTCTTCCTCTGACTGCACAGGGCCTGCGTTCTGCGCCGGAGGTTGCCATGTATCCCAGGATTAAAAACCTCGCGCTTTACGCCTTTTCGATCACGCTGCTGGCGTGGGTTTTTTACATGACGAAAGAGGCAAAGTTGGCAGCATCATCAGCGGACCAGAAAGTGGATGTAGCAAATCACGAACTGAAGTCTCTGGTTATGGATAATGCTGAACCCAGCAAGTGTTTGCCAAACCTGACCCTTGCCAATTCTTCTCTCAACCTCCCGGAGCTTCATCGCGTCTTCCTAACATACAAGCACTGCCGGAACTTCTCAGTCCTGCTGACGCCTTCCAGGTGTAACAAAGAGACGTTCCTCTTGCTGGCAATCAAGTCTTCCCCAATAAACATAGACCGACGGGTGGCAATCAGGAACACGTGGGGGAAGGAGGTCTCCATTGGTGGCAAGCGCATCAGACTGGTATTCCTTCTAGGACGCTCGGAGGCCAAAATCCAGGTACAGCCCCTGCACCAGCTGCTGGCTTACGAGAGCCGGGAGTTTGATGACATCTTGCAGTGGGATTTTGTTGACAACTTTTTCAACTTGACCCTCAAGGAGCTGCATTTCCTCCGCTGGTTCATGGAGGACTGTCTGCATGCCAGGTTTGTGCTGAAGGGTGATGATGATGTCTTTGTCAACACTTACAACATTGTTGAGTTCCTTCAAGAACTGGACCCTGAACAGGATCTCTTTGTTGGGGATGTAATTGCCAACGCCCGGCCCATCAGGAACACGAAGGTCAAATACTTTATTCCAGAGTCCATGTACAGAGCCTCTTTTTATCCTCTCTACGCAGGTGGAGGGGGCTATGTGATGTCTAGAGAGACAGTGCGCCGCCTCCAGAGCACCGCAGAGGACATGGAGCTCTTCCCAATAGATGACGTCTTTGTGGGAATGTGTCTGGCAAAGATGGCAGTGACCCCAAAGAACCACCCTGGCTTTAAGACTTTCGGGATCCAGAGACCTTTCAATCCTTTTGATCCGTGCTTGTACAAAGAGCTGATGATTGTGCACAGACTAAACCCAACTGAGATGTGGATCATGTGGACGCTGGTAAAGGATGACAGCATTAGGTGTGCAGTGTCAGTAACGCACAGCTACAGAAGGGGTTGGAAAAGAAGCTACTGATAAGCACAGTGGGATTGTGACTGGTGACAAATACAGGGTACTTAAAGTAAAAATCAGGTTGTGGTAGAAACGTGTCCTCTACTAACAGACTGTACTTGAGCCGTAGGGGTCTGTTTTGCAGGAAGTCTTTTTCTGTCGGTGGGTTCCTGAAGCAGTTGAATTGTCACAGGGTGGGGATGGGGCCGGTCGCTCGGTGAGACCTGGCGCAGGAGACTGGGCTTGGTTCCTCCCAGCCAGACCAGAGCCAGAGGAAGTCACAACTGCCACAGGGACGTGAGTGAGGTGCCACCTGCTATGGAGGCTCCACAACACCAAGGCTGGTGTCTGACCGCTGGCCAAATTCAGTCTCGTGTAGGAAAGCTGATGATGACTAATGGATGCCACGGCATGTGAAATTACTTGAAAGGGTGTGTGCTGCTGGGTCCACTGCAGCGCAACTCCGCTGTCCCTGGCCAGCAATCCCACAGGTCCTACCGGACAGCGGGAGGAAGGGAGTGGAGTGGGGACAAAAAAAAAAAGCCTCAGAAATGTATTGCCTTAACACAGCAGGATGATCCAAGGGACTGGGCTCCGACTCAAGCCCTTTGGATTTTACAGAAGTTTATTACAGGTTTACTTGCACTGGCAGCTTTTGCACAAACACTTTCTGATTGGGTTTGAGAGGAGCAATGTGTCCTGAATAATCACGGTGATAGTTGTCGTGGCTGTAGCTTTTCCTGTTGTGTGGGAGGTGTTTGGGTTTTGTTGTTGTTGTAATGATGTTGGGTATAAATAAAATACAGTTTTGAAAAGTGTTTTCACAGGAATATTATTGGGTGTCCTGAAAGCTAAGAGAACTAAAAACCAGAGAAGGCTGAGATCTGGTGCTGGGCATTTGCATTAAGGGGTCACTGATACTAAAGCAGGTAAGGTTTTGTGGAAATGGAAACTTCCCACTTCCTTTGCTGTGAGCAGCTGCCTTTGTCCCTGTCTGAACAAGATGAATTCATACCGAAGTGATTAACAGTGTGCTGAAGTTGCTAATTTGAGGAAAGATCAAATATGAAACTAAGATTTGGTGATGCTTTCACAAAGCTTATCAGCTTCAGGGTGCCTTGCTGCTAGATCAGAAGCTGCTGTGCTGCGTGTGAGCAGGAAGCAGCCTGGAAGCTTTAGAAGAAGGTGGAGGGTAGAGAGGAAGTGTGTGATTACACAAATCAGAGTAATTTGTGTTGTGCTGTTGTCATGGCTGTCTCTGGTGCCAGCTGTCCAGCGTTCACCACCTACCACATGCGAGCTGGAGCTTTCAGAGGTGCCCGGGACGGGCTTCTGGGAGGTCCTTGCTTGTACTCCTTGGGCAGAGAGACTGAGGGCATCCCAAGACCAGAGGTCTGACGAGCTCTCGGGGCAGCCTGGCTGCCCTGCCTTTCAGTGCGGTGGTGCAGTCCTGGACGACTTCGGGATGCGGGACTCCTGGCAGTACTGCTGGTCCTTGTTTGAACATGTCCCTTGCTGCTTGGGCTTTCTAAAACGCTGGGTATAGTTCTAGCTTCGCCTTGCGGCGTGAGCCAGACTCTTACGGTGGGTGTTGCCACTCCCACGCGAGCTGTTTCTGTGCCAGATGCCAGTGCTTGTCTGAAAAAAATGCTCCTCCAAAGGGTGACCCTGTGTGTGTGTGCGTGTCCATGTCCATCCTCAGTGTGGACTTGTACAAGCTGCTACTGTGTCTTCTCACTGCGGCCCTAACGGGGATTAATAAGCTGTACCTAAGAAATTGTCTACATGTGGTTTCAGCTATGTTGGCTTTGTAAACAAGGCTGAGTATCAGCAGCAAAACCTAGTTTCTGGGCACTGCTGCTTGTTCCAGAGAAGAGGCTGGACACAGCGGGTACCATGGTACCCGGCGAACTGCTGTGGCAGCATTTTTCTGATCCGCTAGATGATTCCAAATGCAAACTCAGTAACATAATGTAGAGCGTGATGTCATGTCTGTTGCAGGCTTAGGCGTATGGGCTAACCCCCGATAGGCAACTCTCACTTCCTAAGAAAAGTGTGGGACTTTTTTCACCCCGTTTTGGAGGCGATAAGGAGCCACTCATGCTCCCCACTCCCATTGTGACTTGACTGAACTGACTAGTTGGTTGCTGTCACGTCTGAAGGTTGGATGTGTGTGGGTACAGCAGGTGTTTTGGGAATAGCAGGGTGTACAGTGAAACCAGAAGTGTGGGGCAACGAGGGGGCTGGGAGCAGGCTCTGAAGGGGGAAGAATGCGCTGCTTTGCAGACTGCTGTAGCAGCGTTCATCTCTCTTACGCCACATCTTTGTCATGCAAGCATCTGCGTTTTTGTGGCATCCTGTAGGGAGCACAACCTGTATGTGCATTTGGGTCAGTGGCTTGGCAGATGTTCTTAAACTGCACGTCGTTGTGGTTGAGGCTGGGCTGGCCACTAAACGAAAGACAGATGTTCCCTTTGGTGCCCGATGTGGACGATAAACATCAGACGTTATCTGCTAGAAGCAGACACTGTCTGAAAAATAAGCTGTTAACTTCAGAGAGTGCCGTTACTTAGAAGAGACTTAAAAGAAAAGTAAAATTACTGAAAAGAAAATCAGTTGTGTTCTATCTCAAACCAGGACACTGCAGCATGTAGCGAATCCAAGCAGTTGTGGTTAGAGCCTGACCTGAAGTTGCATTTGGCTCTTAAGGCAGTGGTTGTGCCACATAATCCTCTCGTGATAGTGGGTTTTTTTTCCCAATGCTCCAGCCCAAAGCTGTGTTTGGGACCTCCTGACTAGTGGCACAGCAGACACTGGCATCTTCCTGTGAGCTTGAATTCCAGACTGTGCCATCCTCCTCAGATACAGCAGCACCCAGTGAGGAGCAGGAGAAAGGAAAGATGGTGTGTAAATTCCTTTACAATTTAACCTATAAATGTACAGTGCTATGCAGCTGAGATTGTATTTGTTCAAAAGGCAAGCAAAATGAGATGCAGATAGAAAGGCTTGTGCTACAGCTGGAAAAATTCCTCCTCAAGCCCAACTCAATTTAGTACCAGCAACCTCAACACAAATGTAGTGCATCAGATGCTAATTTGTGGTGAAAAGCCTATGACTAACATGTATTTTCTTACAAGACCTGATGGATGGGGATTAACTGGCTCAAATCAGCAGTGACAGAGTTCTAGTGGATGCTATTCTACAAAGCAATCTCACCTTAAGTTTAGATTGTCTACATAGTTAATATTGCAAATTTCACATTAAGCTGTCAAGTTAGAAAATGAACACAGTGAAAAACGCCTGTGGTTTTGAAGCCTGCAGTGAAACATCAAGCTTGCAAAAAAGAGAGATCATTTTCCTGAAAGTTGTGCTAGAAAGCATTCAAATGTGTAAAACTCGCTTTTGCTCACTGTTTTGTAAAGAAGTACACAGCAGTTGCAACAAAAACTTTGTTTATAACCACAGTATCTTGAAAATCAAATCTCCTTTTGCTTCCTGGGGAAGGCAGATGTGTTACAAGCGGTGACTTGTGGGTGAAAGAGGTTGCTGTACTGAACTGCAAAACTTCTCTAAGAAGAGCCTGGGTAACTCCATAGGAAGTTTTCAGCTCCACAGGAAATGTTTCCCCCAATTGCAATTAAGTGTAATTTGATGCAGCCGTCAGACTCAGTTCTGTTACAAACTTCAAACAGAAAACAGCATTTAATCTCTTATCCAAACGGGCACAGTCGCAATGAAACACTTTTGGACAGTTTAACAAAGGGATCTCCTAACAGACATCATTTACTTCACCGGTTAAAAATAATGACTTTTAAATACACTTCTTTGGCCGATACCTAGGTAGCCTCTAAGTTAAGAGAGCTCTCACAAAGATATCAAGCAGTAGGACCCTCCCAGCAGAGAGACAATTAACAACAAGCTATCCTTGATAGCAATTTTCACATTTGCATAGTTAAACATTTAAATAATTTAATCCGTAAGTATTACAAACATGGTAAGTTACAAACAAGATCAAGGCCTTTCAGATACTTGGAATTGACTTGATTTGTAAAGCAATCCTGTCTGGGCAAAAAGACGGAATCACAGGCTTATTTCAGCAGTTTCCCACTATCCCACACTTAAAAGTTTGGGACCCCTCAATTTGCAATTCACTCTCACAAATTCTACAGTGACACTTAAGTTCTTTTCAGTCCTCCCGAAGGTAAGGGTCCTCACCCGCCTCTGTACTTCCTAAAATACCCTGTGGCAATGAAGATTCCTCTCCTTGAGCTTTTATGAGCTCTTCTGTTTGAGCTTCAGCTAACTTGGTCTCTGCCTTCTGGGACAGCTGTCGTACTTCTTGCACCTGTGATTTCACGAGCTGAATGTGGCTGCGGGCTGTCACTGAGGCTTGGTCTGCACCTGAAAAGTAATCATTTCAATACACTGGGTTAGAGGAGCACTTGGCAAACCTTCAGCTAAGGAAGCAACCGTCTATAATTATCATCTGCTTTGCTAAGTGTTTTGATGGCTCTTGAGCTATATTAATGCTAAATGCATTTACTGTTTATTTACCTTAAACAACGTGCCTACTTTGAGATTTTTTTTTTGCCCCCCTTGAATTCTTCCCACCCAAGTGGGTTACAGCCAGCGTGTGATCGGAGTGATCAGCTTGTGCTAGTGGGTTTGAGAACTAAGCCCAGCCCAGTCATCGTGTGCCAGGAACCTTCGGTCCTTGTCCTGTCCTGGCACCTCCCAGCAGTGGGAATGTCTGTGGCACTGCTGAGCTCAGAATCCCTTCTCCTCCTGTGCTCCTACAGACTCTGTGTCTTTTTCAGGCACTTACAGAGTTAGGGTGTGTCCCTGTATGTTAATTGCTTTCCTCCCCTTCCACTCCAATAACTTTGCCAGTTTACCATCAGTCAGCCCGTAACTCAATCTCAGAGCTATCAAGTCTCTACACCTTTTGTGGAAGTGCGTAAACAGGGAGAAAAGACCAAAATTAAGATCTTCCCTGAGTGAAAGGTAAATATTCTCACTGTAAGAAAAGTGAATCCAGCTAGAAAGACCTGCTGGACACCCTAGGTAGCCTTATTTCTGCGGCTCCCAGAACCAGAGGTTGTAGTGAGATGGGTGGTAGTCTCTTCTCCCAAGTAACAGGCAACAGGACAAGAGGAAATGGCCTCAAGTTGTGCCAGGGGAGGTTTAGGATGGATGGTAGGAAAAAATTCTTCATCAAAAGGGTTATCAAGCACTGGAACAGGCTGCCCAGGGAAGCAGTGCAGTCACTATCCCTGGAGGTTATTTAAAAGACATGTAAATGTGGCGCTGAGGGACATGGTTTAGTAGTGGACTTGGCCGTGCTAGGTTAACAGTTGGACTTGATCTTAAAGGTCTTTTCCAACCTAAACGATTCCATGGTTCTATGAACATGGCATTTAAAAATGACTAAACACTTCCCTCAAACATTTTTTGGCATGGTTGGTCTTGATCTAAACCGTATGTGAAGCTTCCAGGCCTAGTTCGCAGAACACTTCTACTAGACCTGTAGCCAATAACAGAGTTTAAGTTCTCAGCATCTCTAAAAACCAGGCGCTAGTTGTAAACTGGTATGTTAACTGAACGTATATTCTGTGTCTCTCTCAACTCCATTCTCGTTCAATAAATACTGCCTAAATGCTAGGGGAAAGAAATTCTCGGTATTTCTGCTTGTGCTTACCTGATTGATATGCAGCTTCTGCTGCCATCTCTGAAAGACGTAACGCTGTCATCCAGCTGGATTCCAGCCTTAGGTATTCCAGCTGCTTTGTTGTCATCTAGGAGTA
>NW_009647418.1:3052195-3067008 GCF_000708025.1 Charadrius vociferus
TAACTAGATATAACAGTACTGAATGCTCTTCCAAACTGCTTTTGTGAAAAAGTGAGCAAGTGAGATGAGAACTTTGAGCAGTTTTAAGAGGCAGACTGCTGACTGAGGGGAGACAATTGCTTACATCAACTCTGGCTCCTATAACCACCTGCCAGACTGCATCCACCTCTTCTGAATTCATTTTCCCAAGAAGATTTGCGTATTGCTTGTAGAGAGACACCAGCGTATACACTGCCTGCAAAGAAATAATTTCACACAATTACATGACAATCTGTACATCTCTGATGTTGTCTCAGTGTTAACTGGTATTAATTAGCAGAACTGCTGAATGGTTCCAAAGGTGCTTTGTTCTCAACTTCACTGCAATTTTGGAGGCACTGACAGCATTTGCTGTTTGCTTGCCGTAGTGCTGTGGACAGCATCTCTTTATATACTTGCTGTACTAAAAAGGAAGTAAACCAGAATGCAAATACTTTACTCAAATTGGCACTTATTTATAAAATTAAAGTTGGATCTTGTTGTTTCAGACTTAAATATGGCTCACTCCATTCTTCTGATGAAACTCAAGTTCATGGCCTTAGAAATGGGCACAGAAGGTAAATAAAATACCTCAGAACACAGGGTAGCGTATCCTACTTCCTCAGTACACAGGTATCCAACAACCATTACGAGTTTCTTTAACCCCAGTTCCGAGACATGGGTCATTTCTGCTTAAGTTCAAGCTCAAAGCAACAGTCTAACAAAGCAAAAAATAACTTATGTATTTGGTGTAGTAGAACAGTGAGCCCAACCCCACTGTTATCTAGGGACCTGACATCTTCAAACCCCCACACCTCTTTTATTAAAATACATAAAAAAACAAAGTCCATTTTAAGTATGGTTTAACAGGTGTAGTTAGTCCCAAATAGTTTAATATTTCCAGTATTGTCTTGCTAGCAAAGTGTGTAATCTCTCAGCTTACCTTTGTATACTCTGTCAAAGCTTCAATCAATGCATATGTTGTTTGAGAGAGGAGTGTAGAAGTACTGTCTGTTACCAAGGAAACTGCTCTTTTAATCAAGGCATCGTTACTGAGAGAAACTGAGTTCTGTTTCTGAAAGACAAGATATTTGCATGATCTTTACACTGACTTTCCTATGGATGTTATTAGTAACAAATGGGTCAGGAAAAGCACTGTTGGTTACAAGGTTGGACAGCCTAATTCTCACTCCTGTTTTGCCACTGTAAAACAAAGTAACTTTTGCAAGCTCTTACTGAAGGAAGACGTCTTTCTCATTTCTCTTCCTTAACAACTACACGGCTTAAACACCTGTGATCCCCAAGAGGGACTACAATTCTGAGGGTGTCCTAGTTTGTAAAATGCTAAGCAAGTGTTTTTGAACATTAAACTGTTTCTAACGAGCAGGTGCTGTATGTACCTCACTCCTGATACGTTACCTCCACGACCGGGACTGCACACAAGGCCACTCCCAGCCCCACGCCCATTTGGTGCCATCGTCCGTTCACGCCTGAGAGGCAGCGCCTCCTAATGTTGGCCAGAACAGGGAAGCTTTGTCTGGAAATGCAAGAAACAAAAATTAAGCGCAAGGAATGACCTCTGTGTGGTCGGAAAAGAACACCTAGAAGCTGTTCTAGGTGACCTAGTCTCTACCACGCTTCTGTAATGCAGCTGCCTAATAGTGAATAAGTTTGTTTTAAACTCTGTTACATTACTTAATTATAAGTACAAGAAGACCCAGTAACTAGTGTGTTATTAATCCTCTGACAGAGCAAATATATCTTACCTGGTACCAACACACCGCTAATATTCAATAATATTAGAAAACAAATTAAAAAGCATGCTTAAAGGTGGTATATGGTACATGCAGGTGAGCAGTATGACAGGTAATAGTTTGCTGCAATTCAGTGACACTTAGGGCCGCCAGCAGTCAGTTTTATTTACATCCAACGTTGTGTAAGTGTCCCTGGGGTCAGGCCCTGTCGCTCAAATACTCCAGCAGAAAACCAGAAGCACTCAGTCATGAGAATTTTTTTGTTCTATAGCAATTTTCTGAAAATAACCGGTCAGTTTTCCTTCTTTTATGCTGTGTACTCTTACACTACAGCCCAACAGTAGCTAGCGCTGTATGGGTACCACAGCTCCTACTGCTTTGTGCTATTCCAGCTGTGCTGTGGCAGCTGGAGACAGATAAGGTACGTTATAGCCATTTCTGTGGCACAGGCCGCCGCTCCAGCTACAGCGGGCGCGATGATACCGGGCAAACGAAGCGGGCACGGGGGCTAGAGGCAGGCAAGCCAGCCGGGGGGGGGACTTCAGCCCAGCAAACCGCCGCTCGGGCTCCAGTGAAACGCCCCTGGGCCCCCGCCCCGCCGCGGTACCTGAGGAGGAAGCAGCAGCCCCGGAGCCACCGACTGCCCGCAGCCATCTTGGGAGTGGCCCGCGCGCCGGAAGTGACGTCAGCGCGTCTCGGCGGGTGGGGTGGGTGAGTGGGCGGGGCTGGTTTCCCGGCGAGGCGCATGCGCAGAGGGCCGGCACGTGTGGGGCGGGCGGCGGGGCGCGCGCGTGGCCGTTGGTTGAGGGCGGGAGCCTGAGGCGGCGGGCGGGCCGGTGTCCTCTCCGCCTGCGGGGTGAGCCCCTCTCACCGCCCCGGCGGCGGTTCGGCCCTCCAGGTAACAGCACTGGTCCGGGGACGCGCCATCACCGGGCTTTGAAGCAGACACGGCGTTAGGAGCGCTCAGCTCAGGGTGGGCTTGGCCCGTTCCTCTGTGTTACCCTGCTCCAAGACACCGGGCAGGCCACTCGGGCTCTGCAGAGAACAGCCCTCGGCTGTCTGCCCGGCCACCAGCAGAAGTGTTGGCTGAGGTCGCACTGACTCACTGCCACAGGTTCTGCTCTCTTCCCCTCCACCCCCCACCGCCTCCTTGGGTTTACTTCGTCTTCCTTTTTAAAGGATCTGTGATGCTGCTTTTCTTTTGGCTAGTGCCACACTACTGATAATCCCCAGCTTCTCCAGCGAAGGTTTTCTGTGCAGTTCCACATGAAGGGCGTTGATCAATTAAATCTATTCTCTCTGCATATACCAGAAATTATTATTTATTCTCTGTGAGACTCAGTTTACTCAGCACAGTTTAGTTTTAGCAAAGCAGTGCTGTATCACAGGCGCATCTTTCAGCTAACTCCATATTTCAAGCATTTGTTGAAAAGCATTGCACACTGGAGAGCGCCAAATATTAGGCCTGTAATAATGTGTGGCTGCCTCCACCCCATGAATTGTGTCTCATAGAACTGTAGGAAGAGGGAAGCCTTGTGCTGATTTGAAACGTCTTTTCCCAGGGCTTCTAAAAAAACCCCATAAATTACAAGTTTAATTTCTCTGACTCTGCCTTCACACCCTTAATGAGGCCGAGTTAGACAAGGCAGGACTTGTTTACTTGAGGTGTCGGTCGTGTTTGAATTGTGCTGCGTCCCTCCGCGGTGTGCAGCAGACTGCTGTGTGCTCGAGGCAGGGTGGGAATCTCAGGAGAAAACTACTGGGAAGCTTTTAAATATTTCAGGGAATGGGGGACAAATCTCTAGGAAACACAAAGAACCTGCAAGAGCCACAAAGATCAGTAAAGTGCATGCATGTACTTTTTTTATTTTTTTAATCTTTATTCTTTTTACATAAGAAAATAAGATTGTGATGAGGCAGTAACGAAACCAAACGCTTACAGGAGGAAGGGACCGTCATCCTGTGTGTCACACAGCCCGGAGGAACCCGGTGCCTCTGGCTGGCTTGAGGCTGCCGGAGCAGAAGAGGATTTCTCATTTAAGCACCAAGAAGTACGTTGTCCAGCCGGCGAGCAGCAGCGCCCCAACCAGCACGGTGTAACTGAACAGCACGAAGGCCAGCAGCTCCTTCAGCACCTTGAGAAAGTGGACGGCAAAGGAGTCTGGCATGGTTCTCCCCGGCACTGTGGCAGGTAGGGTCTCTGGGGCTGGCTGGTGCCCTGCTCCTCCCCGGTCTGTAAGCAAAGGGATAGGATGAGTCTTTCCGACCAAGGAGAGTGCAGAGCCGACAGGGTGGCTCTGCTGTGGGGAGAAATGGCTGTGTTCAGGAGGGACCTGGCCGTCTAAGAGGGTTGCTGGTGTCAGGTTGGACTTGTGTGTGTTTGTTCAGAGTCCTGTACAGGGTCGCTAAGCTGTGCAGTGTTGAAAAAGAGTTCAGAATCTTATCAAAGTCTCCAAATCAGGATTTGTAGCTGAGGAAATTAAAATACAGACAGACAGGCAGTGGACACTGCTGTGTCGGTAAGGGCTAGAGACCCTTACAGAGTCCAGCTGGCTCCTGGTATCTTTCCCTCCGTGTCAGTGGCTGTGCATCTAGGAAGCTTCACGTTCAGAGCGGTCGCTGATGGTGCATTACCAACAGTGTGTTCCGATCAAAGTGGTCAATTCCTCCAAGCAAGCCACCATTAATATTTAATGATATAATTGCATCTAATGGAGATACTGGCACAAACTGAGCCTTTTGTTTAAGAATGATGAAAACTGGGGCTTAAATATAAGTTTGCACAGGCAAATATTTATATCTCACATTAAAAATAACCTTTACATGGGAGATATGGGATAAGTAAGATGCTTTAGAATTCATCTTCTAGCTGTGTTTTAAAGTCGTACTTACACATCACTTCAGAAGTGATCGCTCATTTGTTAGTTTAATATAAAATCTGAACTCTTTCACAAAAATTGTTGGCTCCTTAGACTTAAAGCTGTGAAGACCCATCTAAAAAATTCTACTGTCTTTCTAATTGATGTGTTCTTTTAAATTTTGGTCATAACTGTGCCTGATCAAAAATATCCACACTCTTCATCAACCACATAAAAGGAATTTTAAATCAGAATTAAGATAAAGCTAACTTAAAAGGATTACTTCTCTTCTAAAGAGTCTAAAGTCTGCCAAAGTAAACTGAATTCCCATCATACCCCACTTAGAATATTTTTTAAAGAGCTCTTGTGATAAAGAGTTCACTTTTGGGTCTTATTAAAGAGTTCAGTCATTTCACTCTAAGCTTAGGCACACGTATACATTATAGGAGCTATTGCATTTTAAAACTAGCCATGGTTTCCCAGTTGTTCACAGCACTGAAGTTTTCTATCTATATGCTTTACGTGATTTCTGATTCTCTAAAAAGGTGTTGATAAAGAAATACACTACTTACCCAGGCAGATGATGGGCTCTACTTCGTAAAGTTCCTATTTCTTTCACTAGTTTTGTTCTGCAGCTGTCCCTCCAATTTCTGGCTTCTAAACGGTTTGTGCTGTAGTTTGATCCCCTTCTGATCTGCTCATCCGGGAGCCAGGAGTAATGAGGTTGTGTTTGCAGCCCACATGAGGACTAATGCACTAGGTGTGGTCAGGACCAATTATTATATGACATAGCGCCTTTGCGCTCTGTGCAGCACGGCAGTACAGAGCATACCAAATAGCTCCCCTTCCCCAGAGTGCTTTTGTCAACAGTATTTTGTGAGTTTAAGCATCATGGCTTAGTGTTACCAGGTCAAACCCTGCATTTGTTTAAATGTAGAGGTTTTCCCTCTGACAGAGTGTTGCGTCGTCTTACACTTTTCATTCTGCGGTTATCTGGAAGGCTGTTGTGCCTCTTGCTCTGTTCTCTGAGAGCCCTGTGGTTCTGTGGGCCACCTGGGGAGGATGCTCAAATACAGCTGGGGATTGTCCCAGATGAGCAGCACGTTACAGGATGGAACTGGGCGGACTGAGTTGGGCTCTTTCATCAGAAGAGAGTGAGTGCTGAAGACAGCCTAATCGCTGCACTGTCGCTAGTCCACTGCTCTAGCTTCACCCTTGCACACCCAAGAAGTCATCCCTACCTTTTACAGAGCAAGAGCTGTTCTTTGCAGCAAGGGGGCGGGGGGAGGAGGAAGGTAAGCTACGTGTTTATTTTTAGCAAAACTGCTTTCTGATACTGTTACATGAAAAGTGAAAGTCTTTTGGGGTGGAGGTTGGGAAATGTTTTCTTTTTTTTTTTTTTTTTTTGCTGGTAAACCAGACAAATGCAGACAACAGAGAGAAGGAAGAGTATGTACTGCAAATCAAATCTCTTACCTACAAAGATATTATGATGTAGAAAATGGCCCCTTAATTTAATTAGGCTCTCTTGTTATCAAATTATTACCCGCATGGTCAGCAAGGCCTTAGACAGAAGCAGAACATAATCAAGCTGCTCAGGAAGCCTGTTAAGTAGTAATTGCTCCTCTAGAGAATAGATCAACGTCAGGATGGCTTTTTGTTGTTGTTGTTGAATAGTTCCAGGAAAAGACTTTGTCTAGTTTGAGTGTCCACATGGCTCTTGCTTGGTGGTGGTGCAGGCTACAGTCTGAAAAAAAATATGCAGCAGTGTTGTTGCTAAATTAGAATTTACCAAGTGTCCAGCATAAACTATTTTTGAAATGTTTTGACTCTAGCATTACTAACAAACACATTTGCTGGTCCAAGTGGTTACCCTGGTCCAAGGGTAAGCAAGCTGTTTGGTGCTTTGCGTGGTTTCCTTTATTCACTTGTGGCACAGCTTTTACGTGTCGTGACCTTAGTTCACAAACTAGCCTGATCAGTGCTATTCATTTCCTTGCTATTAGTTCAATTTTTAAGATTAAAAAAAAATTTAAAAATCTGGAAATTGTGATAATACAAAGACCTTCAAGGCCAAGCCAAGGACACTCTGTAAGGCTTGCACTGAATCACATTGTTTCTTGCTTTCTCTGCACAGTAACATCTAATTCTTGATCCAAAGCTATTTCAATTTTCTTTTTAAATACTGTGGAATTACCTACTTTACAGTGAAACTGGGGAAATAATGCAAAGCAATCCACATTTGTTCCTTGCATCATGAAAGTTGCAGTATGTTCTCTTTTTTTAAGACTAGTCTGCAAGTTGCCTACCCACTCGAAGTAAAAACTCTCAAATGATTAAAAATGTATTTTTCTTTCGATTTCAAGAAATCCCATATCTATTTCTGATGCAGTATTTTAAGTGGTAGAACAGAATGTAATTACTGCAGAAGCTTAAAGAAAAACCAGCCAGATGTTAGAAAAAGTTTCAACTTAAGTAATTCAGTTATCCTGGGGCTGGGGGGACGGGGGGACGGGAAGGATACAGCTACCACAGTGCAGGGTTTTGTTTAATTCATTTATTTTTTTAATAGTCCAGACATAGAGTGACACTTTAAAAAAAAATCAAATACATTTTTATTTTATTCTAATAAGCCAAATGGAGTTAAACAGACAGGGGCTCTGTGAAGGGGCTGATTTGGCACAACTCAGTCTTACAAAACAAAACAGACTGAAACCCAGTCATAACTGTAACAAGTTGGAAAAATGAAAGGTTTTGGGAGACATACGCATTATGCAGGATACCTAAGAACAGAATGTTTCCTAAGAGAGTGATTTAAGGTGCAGAGTGAGGTGGGTTTTTTTAGCTGTTTTTGCATTTCACTCTTAAATAGTGTGAAACAGAGTCCCCAGTGGTTGTTGCTGAAGCATGTGAGTACAGTGACAGTGAGAGGGCTGAGGTGCAGCAGCACAGGCTGTGGCAGTGGTCAGCTGCTGCCAGCATAAGCAGTGACCCCCCCACCCCCTCGGCTTTCCCAGCCCCTAGCGATTAGCAAGGCTGTGTCTTCTGGAGCCACCAGCTGCCTCTTGCACACACTGGCTCATCAACACCAAGGGCCCAGCCACCAAGACCATGGAAAATTCCATTTTATAACTTTGAGCTCTACAACAGCTTGTGGCAGAAAATACCACAATTTATAAAGTGAACTGGGGGTTGAAAAAAGTGTGTTTTAAACACGCTGTTTACTGTGTCACTGACATTGCTATTTTTGGCTTGAGTCCCACGTGAGGAGTGCCTGTGTGTCTTCAAACATAAACTCCTGTCATTCCTACTCTGGATTAGCTTTCCAGAATCAAGCAGACTCTGGAAAACAAACAAGCCACCTAACACTAATCCCTTCAGATGGGCTACTGAAGTAAAAGGCTCCATCATTTCCCTTGTAATGTGGGTGCAGTTGGTTGTATTTGTAGTCAGTGCTGTTGACATGCATATGGATAGTTCAAGGTTTAGAGCTGTTGCTGTAGAAAATCCAATGAATGCCTTGGCCAAAGCATGCAGGACAATGGACTTGAGTATGGCCTACAGGCAACTAAGCGTAACAGACAGCTTCTTGCAGTGCAGCACAGGCTAAGCAGGTCCTGCAGTTGTGTTACTCTAAATGCCCGAGAGCCATCAGATTTCTAAACCTATGCAGTAAAAAAGTTACTGCTTCCCCTTTACAGCAGTTCCCTTTCCATTGTACAATCAGCTTGCAAGAATATGAGAAGATTTAGCTACTGTGGCCTGGCCTTGCAGCTGCTTGTTGATGTGAATGTGCTGAAGCTGGGAAAGCACAAGTTCCTTGGCCTTCATGATAAAGATGAACAAGAAACTGATCCCTGGGTACAGCAGAGGTACAGCTGAGTACAGATCTCATAACAGCAACAGATCCAGTGCACTGATGAAATGTATCAGGCACCAGAGACAGAAAAACAGACTGGTAATAGTGTGAAATCAGGAACATAAACCATCCTGCCTCCTCAGTACCTTCGGAAGGCAAAAAGAAGCAATCGCATCTCCCACTAAAAATAAACTGCGAGAAAAAAAAAAAGCAGCAAAGGGCAAATCCCCACTCCCCCAGTGCTTATTTGCCAATTCAGACCACAAGGCAGGATGTCTCTTTCTCCTATTGTTTATTTCATTGTTAGTGCCTTTCAGCACTGCTTGTGTACTAGGAAGTTCCACAAACAGTAGGAATATCAGTGCAGAGGGGGATGAGGGTAACTGTATCATGAGCTGGTCTCAGGAGAGCTTCTTTCACTGTCGCTTCTCCGACGTTCAAGCAGTCATGCCAGAAGACCAGAAGGTGATGTGCCTGTGTCACAAAGGGCCTCTCTCCTTTATTGTCTCTTGCCACAGACCCTAGAAGGGTGCAGGCTCCAGTTTTTCCATCAAGGATTTGATCCAACTTGTTCCATTGATCAGTTTTGTAGTGGCAATGACATACTCTGTGCCTCCATCTTCCATTTGGGACAGAAATCTCAGTGCAGCAATTTCTGCGTATGTCACACCTCCCAGGAAAAACACCAGAGTGACTCGGTTCTCACCATGTTGACCTGTGTATTCAGAGAAATGTACAGGTTGTATTAGTTTTATGTCTCCTACCCATCAACTGTCAGTCAAACTCAAAATAATAAAGATAGCAGCTGAATTAGAGAAGAAACCTAGAGGGCAGACTACCAGACTTGTGCCCAGAAATGGCAGGCACTACTCCCAGCTCTGGAGTCTTTACAGGATGTGCTTCTGTCTGCCCAGACTTAATACTAGGAGAGTGATGCTAACCTTCTTGGTAAAGTAGTGTTACTTATTAAAATCACAATGTAAAGTTAGGGTTTATTTTAGTACTCTGATGAGAAGTTAAACAAATGTACAAGTCTGTAGTATCTTCAGTGCACACAGGCCTGTGCATTAATAGCAGGCTGAATAGGTGACCGGACGCTTTAAAGAGGCAAGAAAGCTATCTGTCCAAAATGGGTTAGGTAGATCTAATATTGCAGTGAGAAAAACAGATGAGATACGTGCCTGGACTGTGCCAGCCCTGATTTCAGTTTGCCTCATTCCAGCCTAACAGAGATGCATGCCCCTTTAAATAATGGGAAAACAAAACAAAACTTACGCTTTTTCTGAAGGCCAGTAGGTAACTGCTGCCTCTCCTCAAAATGGGGACCTGGCAGCATCTTTAAAACCTCCTCTATGCTCCGCCACCCTGGCCGAGCCAGCAGCTGTGCCAGGCGCACGCTCAGTGGAGCATAGCCACTGTACACGTAGGAGATATCATTGGGGTTCTGCAGGAGAGAGCAGAGTATGAGCAGTGGGTGAGTGCTACATGCTGCAAAACAGCACCATAGAGAAAAAAAAAATAAAAAAAAAATTAAGGTTTTCCTGCTGCACATAATTCTGTATTGTTAGATGCAACGTTCATGGCTGAGGCGCCTATTTACCTGTTCATTAACATCATCCATCCATAAGCGCAGGGTTTTCCTGATTGTTGGGTAGTTATTCCTACCACTTGTCTGAGGTTTCAGAAGTCCGGCCTTTTCTAAGTTGTTTAAGGTCAATACGTGTTCATAGCCGTAAGTCTGCAACGTGAAGAATTTACCTGTAATACCATGTCAATAATCTATGACCAGTGTGTTTTAAAAAAAAAAAAAAAAAAAGGCAATGATGTTAGTTTAGAAAAGTTAAGATCTCTCTAGAGTGTATCCCATTTATAGTGTTTAAATCGTAATAGTAAAAAGTGCAATGATGTTTATAAACCTCTCTGTATCTACATGTTGTAAAATACATATAAGCACCTCCTGAGTCATTGCTATCAGCCCAAACAGAAGCCTCAGTGCTCTGTCTGAAAACACTGGAAATCAATGCTACCCATGTATAAGATGCATCTGTCTAGAATGCAAGTGTTGTAGAGCTGAGGCTTTGATGTGGATTTTCTCAGACATTTATTGATCCAAAAGTTACAGCCCAACCTGAAGAATCTCTCTTTTGTAATGGTCCAGAACCTTCTGCTTCAGTCCACTGTTGCATACAGATTGCAAGCAAACGAGACGCAAGATCTTGATTAATGGATGTTTTTGAGCTATGCAATCTTCAATATAATTGTTAACCTATTAAAAAAAAAAAAAACACAACACAACATAATCTGTTATTTAAAGACCTGTTAAAGTGCCTAGAAGACCTGGGAAGACCTGCTCAAGGCCAACTGTAAAACAGTGATCCAGCACTGGTTCCACCTAGTGTCTTTCCAAAGAATGTCTATTCCACAGTCAATAGCTAGACTTTGATTCACTGAAAACCTTCTGATTAACGGTCTTCAGTCTTTCACTGATCCCTCACAGCATAGTGCCACGTACAAGTCGAAGCACCCCAGCTGTATACGTCTGCATTACAGGCAGTGATAGGTAACTGCAGCCTGGCAAAGCACACAGTACAGCGCCGTCTCCAGGTACATTCAGCAATGCATGTCACTGGGGAAAAAAACTGCAAATGTGCACGCGAGAGCTTGCAACCTTTCCACGGGAAGGAGACAGATATCATCTAGATCAGATTTTTCCTCTCTCAAAAAACCCAAATGGAAAAAACCCAGAGAAATACACTGGGTTATTTTTGAAGACATAAGAGTCAGTAATTGTCATTATCTACTTACCTTGTCTGTGTCTATTCCAGACATGAACTCTTGTTCCACTGTTAAATTATCAAAGAAATCTTCAGATGCTTTGGGAAAAGAATGAAAATCAATACAATAGCAACTAACAGCTTATTTTCTACATTTAACATTTCAGCAGAGATGCACTGGATGGAGCAAAGCCAATTTTTGCCAAGCTGAATGATGTCCATCAGGTTGTCTTGCATCTTGCTATATTTAAATTAGTCAGACTGATGAATACTCACTCGTGATGTCTTTGATGAGTTCTGCAATGGACGTGTGGTTTGCTAGAGAACTTCTTGCTGCCTGCATGTGTGGCAACTGTGAGACAAACTGCTTAATCTCTCCAACGGTTTTCGCGTGGTGTCTTTCCTAAAGAAATCCGTTGCTTAGGTTAGGTCTTGTTCAGATTAATAACACCAAACAGACCTTTTTATGATGACAAAGTTTTTACTGTACTCACTGCAGCAGCAGATACTGTTAGGGATATGCAACCGTTTGGACAAAAGACTTTAAATGCTTATACTAAAGTCACAGCATTACCTGTAATAGCACTTTGATCATTAGAAGAGGCAGGACATAATACAACAGGATCATTAGACTGTTTTTTCCATTATACCACTAATGCCAATCACTTTTCTCCACCTTTGTCTGACTTCAGCCATCACTATCTGCTCCTCAGTCTCCCTACCAGCAAAACTACTTTTTTCATGCAAAGATGAATTACTTTGCTAGCTGCCAGTAAGCACAGAGCTGGAGGCAAATGCAGTCAGAAATGGGGGCTCAAAACAGTAGTGAAAGGTGCTGAGGAACTGGGTCGGCAGGGTCTGTACCCCTTGCAAGCAGATGCCTGCCATTCACTGTACCTGGCGGTAACAACGTCCCAAGTTTTGAGCAAGGATCTGATGAAGCACAATGCAGACTTCAGCTCTCAGAGCAGTCCAGAGGTCTGTATTTCATTTGGGCTACTCGCCTCTTGCTGCAACTTGGAATAAAAATAATAATTTGACTCATATGTGAAGGATTTAAATGGGCAAGTGCAGGCAGGACAGTGATAATGACGAAGCCTGCAATTTAAGAAGTCCTCTGCTGCCAGTATGCTGCTGTTTCATTATCACCTATTATCTCTGACAATTTCTTGGATTTTTTTTTTAACAACCAGTATGAATAATCCATCTTTAGCACCTTCAGTGCTAATATTGCAATAATAGACATTTACTAGGAGATGAGGCTGAGCACACAGTATTTCAGTTAAAGCACCGCTACCTTGTATTAAATGTGGCAAAAGTGAAGAGGCAAAAAAACCCCAAGGAAATACAATCAAACAGTACAACAAGTTCTATCGAGAACCACCACGAAGTCTCAAAGCAGAGATATGGGGTCTCAGTTTCTTTATGAATCATCAACAGGATGTTTTCAAGCAAAACCACAAACACTCTCTAGCTCTGTCTAAGCTGACACACGAGCATGAATTTACAGGTCAAACCGCCTGTAAGACAACTGTCTTTTTCACATTCCTATTGGTTTTTATGCTGCCATAATACTCTATCAGTGTACATTCTGGAGTTTCATTTCTTAAAGCTTTTTCTGTGCATCCTCAGTGAATACAAAGGGAAAAGTACCTTTCAGTTAACAGGTAACAGCAGCAGCAAAGCAGAATTGATCAGTATGCTAAAATTAACCTTTGGCCACATGCAGAGGGAAGCAGTACCTGATTGTTCTGCAGACTCACAAAAGCAATTCCTATTAAGGAAACTACAGGCTCACACAGCAGAAATGTGGTTTAAGCTGATCTGAGACAAGCTTTTAACAGTGAGGATAGGAAAAGCCCCAGAACAGAGGTGTGGAGAGAAGAGAGGATCCGCATTACTACAGGATTCTTAAGAGGAGATTTGACCAACACCTCCTCAGAACAGTCAAAGTGGAGCTGATCTCGTCCCAGGGCAGGGGAACAGACTGGAGGAGCGTCTGAAGACTACCTTTTTCTCTGGCTGGAGGATTACTCCATGGCAACGGCCTGAGCTGCCAGTTACAGCTGTGCTGAATGCAGACTGTGACTTATCTGATGACAAGAATGCCCAAGGGATGCACGGCCAGGTACAGGCCTCACCTCAAAGGCTGCTGAGATGATCTTGGCTTTCTTGCTCAGCACTGACCCCACAGCATTGAAGTTCTTGTCTCGGATTTCAGCATACAACTCTTCAGCAGAGTTCAGCTGGAGCTTCTTGGGTTCTGTGGGGAGATCTTTCCCACCCTCACCCTGCTTCTTTGGGGCAAACTTCTCAGGAGGGAGTTTCACGTAAGCTATGAAATGCAGAGAAATAACCCTTATAAGGACTGGAACTTCACCACCATAAGTTCAGAGAAGCAGGCTACAGAAACTTGTCCCCCAAGCTGGGAGCTAATATAAATGCCCAAACAACTCAGTGCATGTGTTAATTAAGGAGAGTCTCTCTGTACTTACCCAGGGACCCAGAGACCTATACACACATACATGATCAGAACCCAAGTGCCAGCTACCCTGCTACCGAAGAGGTTTGGAAGCAGCCTTCCAGACAGTCTTCAGTACAGCAGGAGGGATTAAAACCCATACGTGCCTCTCTGGAGTTTTTTGCACTACCTCCTGAAGAGCAGGAGAGCGCTCTGAACAGCCTTTCACAAACTGTTCCCATCCCCTTGGTGTGGCATGTGAGCCAGCCAGGCTGGAGGGTAAAGGCATACACTAACGTTTCTCTTCCCACACTACGTATTCTATGTCAGTGTGGCTGCACACAGCCAACAGCCACAATATACCCATTCAGTAACCATGCCCTGTACTCAATTCCCCTTCCTAGGCAAAAACAGAGCCAGACCTGATCTTGATGGGCTCTAGCTTGGGACTGAACCATCCTCGCACTAAGTTCAGGTGAGCTGCTCCCACATCACAGTCATTTAGCGAAGCAGAAACCCACCTGATGCACTGCAACCTGCTCCAACGCTCCAGAGACCTCCCCCTTACCCAGCAGTACTCACTGTTCTGAATTCCATAGATTTCATCTATCAGCCCTTCGTACGTCAGCTGTGTAGCTAATGGCGTCAGCAGATCAACATTGCGGTCCAGCAACAAGAGGGTATCAAAGACAGGAAATATCGAGTTCTGGCTTCCAGGGAACTCACGCTTCATCCTGATCATCATATTAGCCACGTGCTGAAAATAAATCACGTTGGTCTGGTTATGGTGCAGGCCACAACAGATGGATTTGACTTCTTGGCCCTGCAAGCACATGCTTGTGTAAATATGGGGTGCAGCCCTGTATAAAGGAAGAGAATGGCAAGAGGTAGACGGGCTGACAGATGGGGGCAGGACAAGCCAATAAAAAAAAAAAAAAAAGTAATTCTCTGCTGCTCTCTGCAGCTTAGCAAGACAGTGACTGGCTGAAGCACTGGGTTCACCTCAAGCCGTTCCCTCATTACAAGAGGTACCAATTAAACCATAGGTTGATCAGAGGGAAGAAAAAAGGGTAAGTGAGTTATAGGGAA
>NW_009647418.1:3067046-3069311 GCF_000708025.1 Charadrius vociferus
AGGGAAAGATGAAAAAGCTAAAGCATGAGCAGTAGATTACACTTTTCCTGCTTTATTCAGCCCTTCTGATACCAACAGAACAACTAAGTGTTAAAACTCCATAGAAAGAAAACCTGCTGAAAACACAAAAGCAGTGTACCTATGAGCAAGAAGCATCTGAAATCGGGTAAATCCTCCTGACAGGAAAGACTTATAGAACACCAAAGATTGTTCTTTTGGCCAGAGATTACAAAGACCTGATGGACACAATCCCAAAATTCCAACATGACAAGAAGGGTCCATGGCTGGATTCAAAAAACCCACAGCTGCATTTAATCAAACACTCCTTAAGGCAGTTCCAAAGAACAAGATGCAGTTTTTAAGCAGCAACATTTGCCTCACCCGGGCACACTCGCCCTTCCCAAAAATCTGCGGGATGGTTCCGTAGAGAGCCTGCAGCGTCATCAGCCCCTTTGCCGCATGGTACAGGCTTGTCTGGTCGCTCTCCAGGTAACATTCCTAAACAACAAGAAGGATTCCCGATGGAAGGTGTCAATCCAACACAGCTGCTTCCACAGCAGAACATGGTCCACGTGAACAGTTCAGAGAAGACACAGGCTGGGGAAAAGCTATGCTGTTGGAAAATATGGACCTTATCTATGCTGTCAGTACATCAAATCATTTGATCAGATCAGACACTCTTAATATTTCTGAACTGCACACGCTACTCCCAGTTTGATGGAGAGGCGCAAGAGAGCCAGAAAGTAACTGCAGCCTCTCCCTCTATCAGGCCAATTTGAGAGCACAACACCTCAGCACAGCTGCCAACAAGCAGCTGCAGGCCCTAACACGTCCTCTGGGCTACGCATAATAAGGCAGAGATGGCCAAAGAAACCCCCAATCCTTTCTGTCCTGAGAACACATCCTGTGTTCTACATACACAGCTGGTACGTGACAGTTATTAATTGTTGGTGCAGCTTAGCGCGCAGTATTAACCATTGTACACGGCTCTGTGGTTGCATATTGACACAAACTGTGCTGGCTCTTTGTAACGACTAAGTATTGTACGCCTCATGAATGCTCGATTTGTGAAAATAACACCAGTAGTTAAAGCTGGAGGAAGTGGGGTGCAGCTTGGGGTAGTGATTGTTCCTTCAGCATTTAGTCAGAAAGCACACAGAGAAGTTCAGGCTCAGGATCAAGCCACATTTGTTCTGCAAAGCCTTTCCCAGCTGTGCTGGTCACTGACAAACCCTCTGAGAGCCTCCACACCAAACACCATCAGCCAACACAAAAATGGACAGCATTTTCCCTCAAAGACAAGATAAGCGCTTACCTTGAATGCGCTCTCAGACTCCATGGAGAGCAGGTCCCCATCGAAGGGTATCAAGTCCAGGCTGTACTGCTCTCGGTGGATGAAGGACCCCAGCACGCCCTGCTCTTTCAGCCACTGCTCGCAGAGCAGGCTGCGGCGCGGCACGAAGAGGATGTGGAAGTCCCTCTGGGGAGAGCGGCCTCTGTCTTCCCTGGAAGAGTCACAGGCAGGAGCACAGCAAACGGTAACTCAGCTGCGCACGTAACCAGCACAGACCGTGGGCTGGGGACACTGAATTCAAAGGAAATAGGAACGCTGCACTTGGTTATTGTTGCCAACTTCCATTCCTAACCTTGTATTTCAGGATGTTTTTTACGCATCCACAGCCACAGGTCTGAAACCTGGGCAAGGTGACTTGGTTTCCCTGCAGTTCTCAGAAGGAGGCTCAATCAAAGCACGACTCATTGCAGTTAATTAGAAGGAACGCCCATCTTCTTAATGAGGAACATACCCTTCTGCATTACCAGCCAAAGTGAACACCCCCTTCCTTCCCAGGGTGCCTCGCACCCCGACCTGAGCCCCAGAAGTGGCTGTGCAGTGTCTGTGCTGCACATAGTTCCCCATTTCGAGCCCAGATGTGACAAACATCATGGCAGCTTCAGGCCAAACCTGTCCCCTCGCAGGACAGACTCTGCCAGCCCAAGCCGCCTCCCAAGAGGAGAGCCATGAGCTGACCCCTTGCACCCGCCGTACCGGAGCACGTTGTCCGTGATGATGTCCATCAGCTCCAGCTTGGGCCTGACGAAGAAGATGATGTTCTTGACGTCCGCCTGTGGCAGGCGCCCTGGCTTGAGCGTGAACATCTTTTCCACCTCATGTTCCTGTGTGGAGGCGAGGGCATTAGCTAACCGCGGGGACCACCGATGACAAGGCCCGGCAGCGGAGGGACCGCCACCCCCCCGGCCCCGGCG
>NW_009647418.1:3069629-3142887 GCF_000708025.1 Charadrius vociferus
ACAACCGCGGCGCAATGGTCGTGCAGGGACGGGCAAGGAGCGCAAAGAATAACAAGGGCTTGAACAGGTATGTCAGCCAGAAATGGCAGGTCAGAGAAAGCGTAACCACCCCCACCAGGATGAGCGAGACTGGCAAATCGGTAACAATGGACTAGGAGAAGGCTGAGGCACTCAACAACATTTTTGCCTCAGTCTTCACTGGCAACCCCTCTCGAGTGGATGGATCGCAAGGAGCGAAGTCCCTCCCACTTTGCTGAGGGATCTTCTTTGAGAAGATCAGGTTCATCACCACCTGAGGAACCTGATGAGATGCATCCCAGAGACCTGAGGGAATTGGCTGATGTAGTTGCCAAGCCACTCTCCATATTTGGAGAGTCATGGCAGTCAGGTGAAGTCCCCGGGGACTAGAAAAGGGGAAACGTTGCACCCATTTTTAAAAAGGTTAGAAAGGAAGACCATGGGAACTACCACCCTGTCAGCCTCACGTCTGTGTCTGGGAAGATTATGGAACAGATCCTCCTAGAAGCTATGCTAAGGCACACGGAGGTGCTTTGAGACAAAGAGCGTGGCTTCACCAAGGACAAGTCCTACCTGACCAACCCAGTGGCCTTCTATCATGGAGTGACTACATCAGTGGGCAAGGGAAGAGCTATAGATGTCATCTATTTGGACTTCTAAGGCCTTTAACGTGGTCCCCCAAAACATCCTTCTCTCTAACAAGGCCTTTAACATGGTCCCCCAAAACATCCTTCTCTCTAAATTAGATATGGATTTAACGGGTAGACTGTTTGGTAGACAAGGAATTGGTGGGATGGTTGCATCCAGAGAGTAGTGGTCAATGGCTCAATGTCCAGATGGAGATTGGTGACAAGTGGTGTCCATCAGGGTTTCATACTGGGACCAGTACTGTTCTTCATCAATGACATAGACAGTGGGATCGAGTGCACCCTCAGCAAGTTTGCAGATGACACCAAGCTGAGTGGTGCGGCTGACACACCTGAGAAACAGGATGCCATCCAGAAGGACGTCGGCACACTTGAGAAGTGGGCCTGTGTGAAGCTCATGAGGTTCAACAAGGCCAAGTGCAAGGTCCTGCACCCGGGTCAGAGCAACCACAAGTATCAATACAGGCCAAGGGGTACTGGTGGATGAAAAGCTGGACATGAGCTGACAATGTGTGCTCATAGCCCAGAAAGCCAACCACATCCTGGGCTGCATCCTTGTTCAGCCTGGAGAAGAAAAGGCTCTGGGTTGGACTAGATGGCCCTTAAAAGGTCCCATCCAACCCAAACTATTCTGTGATTCTATGATGCAAACCCCTTCTTCTTTGCACCAAATTGCCCATCTTCCACCCATTTGCTGACACCAGCAATGTTAGTTGAACATTACTGAGCACCTGCTGCGGGAGGGTTCCCATGAAGCATTAGTAAAATCAACCCATAATGCTGCTAATGTTTTTCTTTGTATTTATTTACAGTGCAGCCACAGAGCATGTTTGTCGCCACCCACAGCCCTTTACATTCCTAACAGAACAGAAAGACACAAAAGAAAGCACAACTTTTTTTTTTTTCCAAAATAGAACTTTAATATATATATGCATATATACACACACACACTATATAGAAGCTGAAAGAATGCAAAAAAAGGGATGGCCCACAAACTGTTTTAGGTGCGCACAGCATATGGGTTTCTAAAAAAAAAACCAACCCCACAGCAGCTCCATTTCTTACCTGCTTCATGATGTCATGTTTCACACTGTCGTCAAACCGCAAACACAGGGCTCGCGTTCACTGAGCAAAATCACAATCAAATGAATAAATGAAAATAAAGATGAAATATTTCTCAACCCAGTCCAGTGTCAAAAAAAGCTTAAAAGTCTAAATGTACAAATTCAGCCTTAAAATGGTTTAGTGCAAATATGAAAATTAACAGCATAATTTTAAGGTATTTAAATAAGCTTTAATATAACTATAGTGCTTCGTTCCTATACACGTTTTCCCATCAATAGTTGCAACAGCATGGGGGCATTTCTTGTTAAGAGTGGGGAAAAACCCAGAACCTGGGAAGAAATAGCATAAAGTAATTTGTTAAATCATTTATTTATATTTGACTTAAGTTTATTAAAGGGAGATAGGGTATTTATTAGTGGAGGAGCAAAATATTTATGAATTTACTGATTCTGGAGTGGATGGGCAAGGGGAATGGGAGCGAGGGGGTCAAGAAACACTGTCCCCTTTCCTGACATTCAGCACACACAAATGCTGGTGGCATAAATCGTCCAATTAGGGTGGAAAGACAGTCTGTTCTGTGCTGTGCGTTGCATTAGAAGGTCTCGTCGTCATTGCAGTCAGCCGTCCAGTGCCCAAACATCTCACAGGTATCGCAATAGGGGCGTTCTTCTCTCCTGCTGCCATGGTAAGCTGAGTGGGGCGGCTCCTCCAGCATCTGTGCCTGGGTCGGACAGTCTTCAGTGTCGTGAAGATCAAAGCAGCCGCAGATATCGCAGAAGAGACGAGGTTTCTTCTTTGACAAGCTTTCTTCCTCACTGCAAGATCAGCACCAGCGCAAGTCAAGCAGGGTACTTCTCCTTCATAAAGGAGAAAGACCTGCTGCCCTGCCCTGCCTGATAAGCTGTCTCAGAATTATTGAGACTAAGGAAACACCACAGTGGTCAACAACAACAACAACTAATTACAAAACCCCTTCTGAAGATCTTCTGACATCTTGACTACCTTGCAGTACCCCCATAATCCCTTATACTGTAATATTTACTAAACAGACCTCTCTGTTTGTATAAATATTTGCACAAATCCTGACTATATTTAGAAAAACCACATGTAAACTAGTTTGTCTTTTCTCTTGATAGAAAAGATCTGAAGTCACAATATATCGAATAGGTTTTAGCTCTATTTCTCTGGACTGGATCTCCCCATCTCAATGCAGCTACTGGCCTCTTGAGAACAAAGACTCTTCTTGATTTGGAACGGGCCAAACCCAACCAAGACTGACAAGAAATATATTACAATACATCACTGTGTGTGACTGATAACTGCAGAGGATCATTTTGCACTACCAGATACGTAGTAATGGACTTAAGAAGGCGGGATTCAATCACCCTAAATTCTAGGGAAAGCTACGTTTGTCTTTCCTGATAGCTGAAATCAGGCTGGTGCATTGTGCAGCTGACAGAACTGACTGCTACCAACAGTTCCCAAAACACAAACCAAGGTTTTCCTTTAGGATTTATACCTGTCATAGTTATTTATCTCCTCTTCGTTGCCATTGAGGGCTGCTTCACACATTCTTTGTATTTTCAGGTTCAATTCTTCGTTTCTCCTTTGCAGATCTACTATCACTGAATTCAGGAAGTCAATCTATGATAGTTCAAGAACAAGGACAGTCAGCAGGTTGAGGTCTGCACCTCAGAGAAAGCGAGCAACAAAGGAATAACCCTCAAACTGACACATGCATTAACTCCTACTACTGGATCACTGTATTACAGAGATCACATATGGACACTGAAAGAACAAGGGATAGGAACTTCCCCAGGGAACTCTGAGACCCTCAGGGTGATTTCTGTGCAGGGGGCTGGGTAGTTGTGCCCAGCCAATACGTCTGAGACATCAGTGGGTCTCAACCCACCACCGATAGAGCGATAAATCCAGTTGTGCAATTCTGATGAGAACAGCGTCTCTGCTTCTCTGAACCTGCAGCTCTAGGGAGTACTCTCAGAGCTGTCCTGGAGGGGCAGTGGGACAGCGCAGTACACCCATACGACATCTCCCAAAGCTAGTTTGAGCCCCAGAGACCAGTAGGCCAGCACTGCAGCAGCACTGCTGAATGTAATCAAGTAATGCTTAGCAAATTACCATAGTGAACAAAATAAAGGAAGCCAAGAAGTGGAACAAACCTCATGCTGATCAGAAGGAAGGGTTGCCATCAGCAGGTGAATTCAAGGAGGCAGAAAAACAGAAAAAGATTGGCGATTAGTGTGCGTTAATTGCACAACTTTTGATCTTTGTACAGACTAGGAAGAACATTTTTTAATCAATAGGACTGACATTAGAGATCTAAAAAGGACTTCTATAATGTGCAGAAGGTGCTTCTATTCTAATCATGTTTCCTAGGCATTTGTTGTCATTGGTTGCCTGTTGCACAGCAGCGCTTCACATGTTCAATTATGATTATCATACTCCTTGATACACGTTTTTCCTGTTACCAAGCACATGCTCACTGAGCAGAATCCTTGCCCCATTGCCGCCAACCCTCATCCTGAGTAAAGTTCTGCAGTTAAGAAGCAAAGATCAACATTTCCAACTGCAGAAGCTTAGACGTAGCACATGAGGTAAGGTAGCCCATTTCTCAAAGATGGCAAGCACCACAGATTCAGGTGGGCCACACCTTATTCCTTGTTCACATCTAAGAAACCTTTGGAAAGAATGCCAATAAGCAGTTTGAGTGTGCTCTGCTGGGCTGGACCTCACCAACAGGCTGCAGGTCAAAAATCACCACCCCTGCTTTCCTGCTTGCTTCCTCACGTTCCAATAACCTGAACTATTTCTCCAGTATCACTCATCACTTGATTCTTAATATTTCCTGCCATTAGTATTTCTCCTCCGAAGCGGAAGGTTACAAGATAAATCTGCCCATTATAATTCTGATGTACAAAATCTGATTAGGAGCTGTCTTTACAAAAACATTTCACTCTGTCTATAGACACACTGCTGTTTTAGCATGCTGATGTTTCAGATCAAGTACCTGCTTCTCTTTTGCAATTTCATCTTGAAGTAGATTAGCAGCAATGTCACCTTTAAAGAAAAAAAACAAAACCAAACCAAACAAAGTATAAGTATCCAATAATCTAAATTATGAAACATACAATGGCTTAGACAGAGACTGAAATAATGTAATAGCCTGTAGTCTCCAAAACATCTTATTCTCACTGCTTTCTCGTCACTCAGTATAAGCTTCAGTAAAGGTGTATATTTTTGGTGTGATTTTTTGACTGGTGAGTTACAGAAGCATATTCAATATTACACATAACTTATTAAAATACAAAAAGTGTATGTATAGGTGACATCTGAAGCTAATAAATCTGCAAGGGAATGCTCCTCTGTTGCAGTGATGAGACTATAGCGGTATGAAGCTTAAGAAACTCATCATGAGGTAAGCACGAGTGTCTAGAACATGGAATTCCCAGTCCTGTGCTTGGGTAGGTGGTTTTGTTACATCACTTTGCAGCTACAGCAAGGAAAAACAAAACCAATCTGAGAGAGGCTCGTGCACAGAAGCCACACCATAAACAGGATGAAGTTTTGTGGCATATGCACATGTTTCATTTCAAGTCAAACTGCCCTCCGCCCTGGTGTAAACTGCCACCGTTGGTAGCTTTCACACTTTGCCACTGGTCAGAATGCCCTCATTCAAGTCTTACGTGTGTCCTACAACAGGAAAGTCACGTGTCTCAGGAGGTTCAGTTAGTTAAACTTCCTTTTAACTATCAGTTAACAGTTATCAGTAAACAGTTTAAAAGTTGCAGAAATCTACAAGAATAAATGCTGAAGGCACAGAGACAGTAAAGAGGCTGTCTCTTTTACCTGAGGAGCTAGTTACAGTTAAAGGCTGTTCGTTGTTTTCCTTGAGTTTTTGCTCCAAGTTCTTCACCTTTTCCTCAAGTTTCAATTTATCAGACTCCAGTGACTTAACCACTGACTGCAAGGTTTTTGCAGAAGCGTTTTCTCCACGGAGCACTGTGATCTGTAAGAATTATTTAAGAATGCTTAGACCTTCCAGAATGAAGTCAGAACACCAAGGCAACATCCTTACTAGTAAGGGCTAAATACACACCAGAAGTCACCTAAGTAGGCACAGATACCTAAAGATTCAATTCTAAGGTTTAACTATGCTGAATTAATAAAGAATAAGAATTAGCCAAGTCTTCAGTAGCCAGCATACAAAGCCATATGCTTCTAGCAATAACTTAATCTGAAATTACGAAGCATCCCACTGTTCTTCATTTACCTCATTTCTGAGTTTTTCCAGTTCCTCATCTTTTTGTGTGATCAAGGCACTAGTAGCACTGATGGATTTTTGTAAAGATGCTCTTTCTTCATCGATTTCTTTTTTTAATGTTGATTCTCTAAAAGAAAACCAAATACAACCAGGAATCATCTAAAGAATAGATTATTGTAGTTGCCTAAAGAAGTTTAATTTAATTTCAAGTATTAGACTACTGTAAGAAGTGGTTCTTAAAAAGCAAATTTAAATTCTGTACTTGACTAAGATTTTATATATCTATAAACATTTAAGATGTTACAACTGTGGAAACAAAGCAAAACGTTTACCTAGGTAGTACATGCCAGAATCTGCATATCATCGTAGCCATTTGAATTTAAAGAAGCAATAGACTGGGGAGATACAGGATAAACAAACACGTTGCACAATATTCCACAAAACCTAACTTCAGAGTTTTGTTACTTCTTGAAAATTATTAACAAGCAACAAAACATACATGCAAAGCTCATTATACAAGTTGTCATGCAAAGCATTGATGATGCTGGAAATATCAGCTGGTCCTCACTAATTTCAGTGATGTCATTATTTCCTGAAACACATACTTTGAGAGTTTCTGGGCCTTTAAAAAATACTGTTTCAGCACAAAACCATGTGGGATTTGTTTTACTTCATGGAAGAAGGGTTAAAAAGAAATCCTCCAGAGCAGGCACAACCCCTTTCTCTGTACACATGTCCAGTTTTCCCAACCTTTTCGGGTGATTTAATAAGAGATATGACTTCTGCCTATAAATCCTGTCCTGGCAGTCTTCTTAAGGCATCGTAGCTATGACATCCTCAAACTGAAGTTACTGAGTATTCCTGACAGGTCACACAATACACGTGGATGAGTAATTCTCCGATACGAGGACTATTGCTACGGAAGTTCCTTACAAGCAGAAAGTTTTTTTGTTTGTTTAAAAAAGACAGTTACTCCCGAAATCTTTGTTTACTTATCTAGAAGAGAAGCTTGTTTTTCAGAGCACCACACAGTGCCCAGCAACTAGGTGTCAACTCTCCGAGCTTCTGCAGGTGTAGCTAGTTTTCTATGCAATTCTATACATTTTGGTTTGAGATGATCGCAGTCTCACTGCCACAGCAGTGAGCTGCTTCTCTTCTTGCTAGCCAAGAGTGCTGAAGACACACAAGGCTACCTGAATGCATACGCACAACACAAAAAGCACGGAGTAGCCAATACTTCAAAGATACCAAGTGACATAACGATTTCATTTATGTAACTACACTACACTCTCTTAGGACTGTTCAAAGTGACCAAGGGCAGAACGTGTCCTTGTGCGATGACGCTCCGTACGCAGGGGACAGCTATTAGTTCAAATGGAAAAATTTTCATATCCACAGTATGTACAGTTAGTGAGAGCCATGATACCCAGACCGTGAACTACAATAAATCTCACCGACTCAAGATAAATAGGAAACTCAACAATGAGAGCACAATTAATGCAATTCTTTCATTGTTAAGATTATACTCAGGAATGGAAGCAGCAAGTGGAGAATCTGGGGTGTATAAAAGCTGATACAGCTACCAAACAAGAACCAAAAAGTTGATTTTTGGTTTTGGTATACTTTTTACAATGAGAGAATTAATATAAGCAGAAACATGACAAATTGCAGACTGCATGATCTTGCCTTCAAATACAAGTTATACTCCTGTTAATAAAACCCAAAAGAGCAATGGCATTTCATAGATTTCCTCACCAACCCCGATTCAGCAAAGCACTAAAAGCATGACAGCAATCTCTGTGTTTTTCAGCCACACGCTCTAGCCTAACCCATCTTTTAAAATGCTTTGCTGAATTGGATCAAAAGTGCAGGGTGGTGGTGTGGGAAAGAAATGTGCCACCAATGCATGGGACACGGCCGACAGAGCACAGCTGCCCTCTCCAATCCACTGAGCTGCAAAGCCAGCGTTTACTTAAGGCTGGGAAAATGGGAAAGTACATCTGGAAGTTGCTGCTCACGAGCTCTCTTGTACCCGAGACTTCACTTGGGCTTCCCTTTGCTATATGCGCTGCTGCAAAGGGCAGGTGGAAACCCCAGTGACTCATCTTGTGCTCAAGAGCTTGTTATTTAGCCCATGTTTTCACTTTTTGGTCAGATCTTCATCTTGGAGATCAAGACCAAACATGCTTTTTGTACAAATATGGTTAACTTGCCATTTATTGGGCTTGATTTCAACCACCACAGGCATTTAGGTCGTTGAAAGAGGCAAACAGTTTGTAAGCATATAAATATATATGTACAAATTCAATACAGGAATCTCAAATACTATTACACAAGGGGAGAGAAACAAGAGAAGAAAAGAGGAGAGAAAACAAGAGGGGGGGGAAAGATCCCTGTACTGTAGCATTGGGGTTTTTTTCTTTTACAGGGCAGTCTCTGCAGGAACCATGCTTTTTTTTTTTTTTTTTTTCTTCACCAGCTGAGAGTCTTCCCCACTGATGCTCTCAGCTTCAGTATCGTTTGTAGTATGAATCATATGAGAGATAGTAAACATAAGGAACACATGTTGAATGTGAAATAACTACATAGTGATAATTTGCAAGAATAATCCTGTGGAAAGTATTTCTTTTATCAGGGGAAAAAAAAAAAAGAAATTGATTCAGTGAACTTAAACTTTTTCCCTGCCTATTCAAGTCCAAAGTATCTGCTTGCCAGCAGGGATTAAAAAAACACAATAAAAATAACTTTAAAAATTTCACTTTTTTGACGAGATTAAAGTATATTTTGAGCAGTGTGTGGAAGTCATGGGAGAGAGAGGTTTTTCTTTTGCTTTAACATTAGAAAAATCACCCAGATTCTTCCCTTACTACAAAAATAAGAAATTCTAAGAATGAAGCAAATACCTTAAAGTGTTACTGGGCAAGCTTTAAAAATGCAAGATAACAAGAACCACGTTAGAAACATGGAGTAGAAATGCAAAATACTGTAAGGAAGAACTAAATTTGCACCAAGGGGCTCTGTAGTTTTGGTAAAAAATATAGACTTTTTTTTTTAAATATATATATATTGCTGAGTATTTTACAAAACAAAAGCAAGACACCAAGGGACAAAGGCAGCCAAAATATGTACAACAACTTTACTTAAAAAAAAATTAAAATTATTTATTGTAACGTGGATAGACTTTCTTGAGTCTTACCATTAAAGACACACAGATATAGCAAAGGAAGCAAGGGTAGGAAAGGGAAGAGAGAGGAATGAAATGAGTATCGATAAATAGCGCAAGCTCAAAGACAGTAAGACAGTTAGCAACCCACAATGAACCTAATGAGCTGAAGTAACATAGAACCCCCTTAGATTCATAAATATCAAATTCCTGTCACCCCTAGCCCGACTATTTCGTAGAGGGAGTTGCTAGAATACAGGAAGAGAATTCCTGTGGGTGGAAGGAAGGTGAGAAAACTACTGCTAGAGATTTGACCTAATTGAAACAAAAAGATGTCTTTTTTTCCTATATCTCAAATTCTTAAGATAAAAGGAAGAAATCATCGCTCAAGCAACTTCAGTGGAATTTGAGAATTTGGAGACACTCTTTTTTATTTAATTAGCTCTTCATTCAGCCTAACCTTTTTTCTTCCAAAAAAGGTCAGATGTATTTTAAGCCCTAGTGGCCTGCAGTCTGCTTCAGCGAGGTCAACTGTTTCTACTACTTGTTTTACCATTTTCATTGGAGTTCATTCAACACTGTTGAGAAACGTCATTAAGCCAAACTTGGGCATCTCAGTGTAACTGACTGAAGGTGAAGTAATGTTAAAACTCACTTTAATATTTCATAAATATCTAAGTTATTTCAGGCAGCTCACACAGAGTTAAAACAGGAGAAAGAAAATCAGAGCCATACACCTTGCTTTTCATAACTCACTACAGAATTTCTCTTTTAATATGTATGCTACAAAATAGAACTGCTGGGAAGTACTGAATGAATCTTGGGTCTCCACTCCCTCATTCCTTTCCTCAAGTAACTTTTAAACATGTTTTAAAACATGTTAAATGACAGGCTGTAAACAGCATTCTAAGCTGTCAGCAGCACGAGTATCATCCTTTCCCCTCCCTTCACATCAGATATGCTGGAGGTGATCCTCAGTTGGTGTAGACATAATAATTATTGTGGGTATCAAATGGTCTTTGCACCAGCTAAAGATTTCTCTCATCTTCTTCACCTCATCTTACAAAAATAACTTACACTTATGCTATTCTATGCAGCTAAAGGCTGAGTGATCCAGCTCCCAAGGCTGCTTAAAGCTGGAGGTTCAGCTGTTCACCTGCGTCTCTGTACAACAACTGACCCAACTCTTACATTCTCTGAGGAAGCTTCAGCTTGTGTAATACCCTGTGTGCCTGCTGTCCTTTAGAAGAGTGCGAGCTAGAACAGAGTATGACCCACCTCCGAAATAACAGAATATTAAGGAATAAAAAAGGGATCAGTGTATAATACTGAGTAGCTAAGGATGTGCATGAATACCAAAGTGCCACTCACTGTTCTTTGTTGCGACCACTCTAAATTCAGGAAACTGAACAGGGGTTTGTTTGTTTTTCCTGGAACACACTCGGTGTCATGGAGAGCTGCATCTTTTTCTAAGGATTTGTATAACTGCTTTTGAAAAGCCCACATTTTCCTAAAGACATTGTGGCATTTAGCCAATTAGCTTTCCATACATATATTGCAGAAAGACAGTCAATTTTGTAATTTGGGACCATTTATTGAACAGCACAGTTTACAAATGGATGCCCCAGACACCCAGGACAAGTCTCCTGGCATTTAAAACCAGTGCTGAATGAACTGCAATAACTACTGCCACAGCGAACTCAATATCCCAAAACTATGAGAACAATCCATTCAAGGCTGAATAACCACTGCGTTTTTCTTTTTCTTTTTTTCTTTTCTTTTTTTTTTTTTTTAACGTATATAAGAGCATTATTGTATTTTTCTATTATTCCTTAAGAATTTGATGGGTCAGATCTGTATGCACACATATTTGTCAGACTGATGGACAATCCAATATTCCAGAGCAGACTTAAACCAAACACTAAACTGGTTACTGAAAAGAGAATACTACAATGCAAGAGGTGCATAACTAAAGAGCAAATGGTAAATACCACTGCTTAACACATTCTTATATTAATACAATTACATATCTGTCTCACTTTTCATAAAGAAATGGGGAAGATGTCATCTGTAAGCCAAACTATGATACAATAGAAAAGAACTGCTTTTTCTTAGCACTGTTTTTGTATTATGTTCTCTGAAGTTTTCTGTAGGACTGTATAGTTAAACACCCATCAGAAAAAACAACTTACCTCTTTTTCATCTCTAATAACTGGTTATTGAGTACTGATCTCTCCTCTTCCAGCTAAAACACAAGTACAAAAACACTACAGTTAATACACTAAGGATTGTTTCCTTAGTATAACATATCAGACCATCATTATCATCATAAAACAAACGTGGGAGAGAGTACAGAGCCTAAAAATCCTCAAAGTAATTGATTTTCTACTAGGACAACACACGCACACAGACACAAATTGTTCAGTGACCAAGCGTATTAGCTAGTGAGGGACTATTACTGCTTTATATGGTATTTTCACATCCTGGGTGCACAAGAGAGGTGTGAGGCCAGTATTGCCGTATACGATATTTCCAGGCTTCGTGCCCACCAAAGAGAACCGTAAGCCCTGGTGCGCCTGGCTGTTCAGTTTAGCCCAGTATTGGTGAATTACTGGATTTGCTGTTGTTCTGACCTGGATAATTGTACTACTGATCCGTATTTGTTACTGTACCATTATTTAGAGATAAATTATTGATCCCTGAAGCTGTTCGTCTGGTGTTTGTTACCATATCCTGAACCTGTAACTTGGTGGGGCCACCTTAAGCCCTTACAACTAGTAAGGCCTTCAACTGAAAATATTGTTGCTGCAGGTTCTTGAGGTCCAAACTGACATGCACACATAGGTTTAAGAAAAGCAAAACAAAACAAATAACCATGATGTATACAACAACAAAACTGTAAAGCCCCACCACAGAAACACTGGGGTAACTGAGCTTCTGATAAGGTTAAGAAATTAAGTATTTTTCAGGCCAATTAATTATTTTTCACTGTCTCCTCCTTTCCTCTTACTCAATGGTCAAAGTCAGCAATTACTGCCCTGCAGAACTGACTTGAACACAACCTCTGTTTAGATTTCACAAGTTTTCAGGGTTCATCCACAAGGGTAACAAGACATACATTTATAATGGAAACTTTACTACTTTCAGCACTTTGCAGACATTCAGGTTTGGCACAGAAAGCAAATGCAGCTCACCTAGATAAATTTTCTCCTCTGTGTTTTCTGACAAGTTACCTTCTCCTTTCATGTACTGCAGTGCTGTTAAGCATTCCAGGTTTAAGATTAATTGGTATCTTTTTGCTTGAGCTTCAGACAAGTTTATTAATACGAAAAATAGATACTAGAAGGGTGTAGAGACATACATTAGGAAGTCTTAAAGCAAATTAAAATGTCTCTCTCAAGGAAAGTGGCCGTTATACGACTGCTGAGCAGCCATAGTATTATAGGGGTATGGTCACATTTTTCCTGCAGGCAAGTCAAACCCAGCAATTTCAGCAGCAGCACAAAGTATACCCCCCGTTTCTGAGAATTTTTGTCTGCTTCCTACACAGAGACAGCCTGTGTGAACTCCTTACATCTGTACAAACTGGTGACAAAAAAAAAAAAAAAGAGAGGGAAAAAAGAATATGGAAATTTTGAGAAATGTTTTACTCAGAAAATCCTTCAACATTTGTGGAATGCTCCGAGATTGTGAGCATAAACCCTACATCTCTCCTCCCTTTTAGTTTCCTGGTTGGCTGTGGAGAGATGAGTGATTTTTGTACAGACCAAAACAGAAGTGGATTTAAAAGAGAGAAAAGTAAAGGACTAGATGTTGGGGAGTTGTGCAGCTTCTAAACCCCTGTTGCAGCTGCACTGAGTCATGGATCACGCCTTGAGCAGCTTTGTGGTAGAAGGGGAGAAAGGACACCCCTTCTCTCGTCAACATTTCTCCAGCAATCCACTCACTCTCTCAGCCTCAGAGCAGACTTCTTGCATACCTTTAATACATGATGGCCCAGCTGAGCTAGTAGATGTTTCTACACTTTTTCCAATGAAGTTAAAATGCCTGGGCAGGTCTGAGGCTACCAAAATACCATAACAAATAATTTGAAGCCAGAAAAGTTCCCCAAGCTCGGTATCTGACTGGGAATCTTTAACTAATTACAAACAGCTAATTATTTATGGATCAATATAGAAAAGTACCCCTCAGCATCTTTAGTACAAGACACTTTAACCTTTCGATGTCAGGATAAATCATTCATGAAAGAGTATTCATTAATTTTGCAAAGTGTGTCACATGCAGCCACAGATTCACTAACCCAATTGACTAACACACTTGCTAGAATTTATATAGTTACCATAGCGACTGCTCAAAATACTTAAAACATATGCTTGCTACCTTTCTTACTGCATTTTAATAGGCACATGCACAGAAACTCACACAGAGTGAAGCACTGCTACATACTGCGCGTTCCTCCCTACTGTCCAGTTTTTCAGTATCCACTGCATAAAATGCAGCTCCATGAGCAATCCTGTTCTATGTTTAACCTCTTCATTGCCACCACGGACACTTGTTCTCTAAAATCTAATTGAGCAATTCTTCATAGTAACATTTTTTCCACTGCCCATAGACAGCCTGAACCAAGAAAGCCCAAAGCGTGCTGCAACTTGGTGCCTAAACACAGCGTACATTCACCAGACTGACAGCCAAGTAGAAGTGGTGGTGGGGATCCCTGAGACTGCTAGCCCAAGACAGAGTCATCTGTGCGAGAATCCTCAAGGCCAGCTGGTTTTCTTGCCATTTCATTAAGAGAACTCAGCAGAGTCAAAGGTAGAACAAGGGGAGCGCAAGTTCAGGTTGGGTAAGATCTAAAGGGAACATGAAAAAAGTTGTGCTCCTCAGGGTAACAGCAGGTTTCCATCAGACTGAAAAGGATGGTTAGTACTTCACAGCCTCCAGATGAGACAGGGAATGCTTTTTAGGAGCAACCAGGCAATACGACAGTTCTGGGTGGGTGGACTGCACGTTTCACCAATGAAGAGCTGAACAATACTGAACTGAGAAGAGCTGCACTCATGTGACACTCGGCAGGAAACCTGCATTTTAAATGACACTATTTTGCCTCTGTTCCTTTTGCCACAACAGAGCTCCCTGAAATACCAAATGCCTCTTCCAGTCTTTTAGGAGGCCACGCAGTTCACAAGACCTAAAGACACCATAGCCCAACTACTATGTTTAGAAAATGCAACAGATGGCCTTCCCACGCTTCCAAGATTGGGATTACACCTTCCTTGCAGAAGAGGACATAATGCAACACAAATGGCTGAAGAAGGCAAACAGACGGTTTCTCCAAGCTTTACCAGATCTTCCAGATCTTTGATCTCAGAGCCATCTACTTGTGGGCAGAAGAGGCCATGGTGCGAGTGAACCAAGAACATTCCAGTGTGCAAGATGACTGATTAATCCCTATGCTTCACAGACTCAGCTCTATCCTGGCAATGAAAGAAGGATCCCTGCTGACGGATCCACAGTCGGCGGGATGCAGACAGCAGGACTCCTTCACAAGGCCATGTGGAAAGAACAGAGGCCACAGACTGAGATTGCAGTGACCACTGCCAGCCTATGCCTCGTGGGCTGACGGGTCCCTTCCTTTGGGGACTTTCTGTATATCAACTCTGGCTACATACGATAGGCAGAAAGATTTGCCCAATGTTGCTGAATCCTTTTCAAGTTACAACTCCTTCTGAAAATAACAGGTTGCCTCAAAGATTCTGAAATAATTTAAGAAAACATGTAGGAGTGGGGAGCAGAGCTCCCACTGGCTGTTTAGGATGACAGCGTTCTCTTACCATGCCACTACTCAGATGCAGCATGAGTCAGTGGTTGAGCCCACACGTCTGGGACTCCTGTTAATCATCTCCAAAGGCTCTTCAGGATGAAGCAGCTCGTGCATTACTCCTGTCAGCAGCCAAAAGGGTTTAGAAACTGGCCAGATCTGTAGTCACCAATCCTCAGTATTTCCAAACAGGACCCCTGGGGAAAAGTCAGCCTCTTGGCTTTAAAAATATTAGCCTTTGTTGGAGGATGGAGGAGATGTGTTCCACAGTCACTGGGATCGGGCATACCCCTCTTCTACACCAGTGCTATCTGAGGAAGGCAATACAGAAACCCACGTCTTTTACGTTCTTGCTTTTGGACTAGATCTTCCAAAGATGCCTTCATGGTGTGGCTGTCACCAGAACTGCTCCACAGGAAACAAACCCACCCTATTAATGGCTGTAAATTTAATTTATTTTTTTCGCAAGTACCAGTGTTATAAGCTGTGTAACTAAGCCCTTACTTTTAAGATTCCAACAACACACTGAAATGTAATAGTTAAAAAAAAAAAAACAAACTAAAAAAAATTAAGTGGCTTTTGAAACCTATAAACTACCACCAGAAAAACATCTGACATCGATTCTAGTCCTCCAGTACCCACTACCTGGCTGCAACACAGTTAATGTACGTGTACAGTATGAAGTTTAAGCAAGCATACACGTGCATAGCGCTATTTAGAGACAGAGCTGAACCAAGTAGTTTCAAATAGTATCCTGAAAAACATCCTAAATACTTTTTTTTTTTAGTGGGAAGGAAGAGCAGGAATAAGGAGGAGAATTAAATAGCTAGATTTCCTTAGTACTGGGTATATGGAGATTTCCGTAGTTGTATAACAAAATTACTCCCAACAGAAATAGCAAGGGTCTGTTAATACATTTGGTTAAAGCATATTTAATTTATGCTTATTCCGAAGCCTCCTAAGTATCCCTCAGGGGTTACATAACCTGCTGCTAGCCTGCAGTTCTAACCGCCCCGTGCAGGTGGCTGCCAAATTTATTTTAAAACATTCTCCGAACAACTCATCTTTCAAGCCCAAACATGCAGTGCAACGTCACCCAGGCATCAGCGGAAACAGCACGCGCAGCACTTTCACCATAGATCAGGAAACGTTCCAGCCACTCTACCTTCTGATGACTTGTGACTTCGTCCCTGCTCCTGCCCAGCTCCTCGGCAAGTTTCACGTTCTCCTCTTGCAAAGCCGCGAGCTGCTGGGACTTCTGAGCTGCTGCCAGCTTCAGCGCTTCGCTGCGAGGACAGAGAGTGCATCGTTACCATAGGAACGAGAGAGGCAAGAAAAAACTGTGGGAGAGATTCAGCTTCACAGCTTGGAAAAATACATCTAGGTCACGTGTCTAATGGGATCTATAATAAAGGTGACAACCTATACCTCCGATGCGCAGGGATAGGCTTAACCCTGAAAAGCAGTGGCAGCACAAAACTGTTTTTCCTTTAAATATATCATATACTCAAAGAAATGGAAGGTAAGTTCAGCCTGCTAGTTCTGCATGCCTCCAGTGGTCAGCAAATGCTTGGATTTTTGGTTGGTGAGGTTTATAGCCTAGACTGTCTCAGAAGTGAACTTTGTAGCCAGAGGTAAAACATGAAAATTGTTCAATAATAATAATAAAAAAAGGGTGGGTGAGGCAAGAAAAGTTAAAAAAAAGAAAAAAGCTTACAGTTCCACTTATTTAAATACTCCCTACAAGGTCTGACATCCAAACATACAAGAATGTGCAAGATCACAGGAGGCAGCACAGAAAAGTATCTAATCTGTTCCATTATTTTAACAGATACAAAACTGGCAACAAGACAAAACAAAAGCTGAAGAAAAAAAATGGATTTGCCGGTTCCATTAGCCTACATTGCTACTAATATGTGTGGTTTCCTTAAAGTAAGTTTATTTTAAATGAATTTTTGAAAAAATATTTTGCATGCCCGCCTGGAACACAAGTTTTTATAAGATTTGATGCCTTTCAAAACATAGAAAACCTATACGCTTCATTTCATTAAACAATTTTTATAACTGTGTTCTGTTTTCATAAAAAGGAGTCTCAGTACTCCTATGTGCCAATAATACAGAGTTAAACCCTGACTGGAATATTAAAAATACTTGGGAGTATAGAAGAACCGTTAAGGCAGAAACTTAAGCACTTCAAAACACAAGGACTCTATGGTCTGTTACTGGGCACATTCAAACAAAAGGAAGCCTGATTTACTTTGAGTTCAGCATGCAATATGACTAAGATTTCCCAACCATTTCTTCTATCTGGTCTCACCTTGACCAGGTTCCAATCCAATCTACCCAGACTGGGTTAAACAGGCCAGCGCACATCACTGAACATCGATTCAAATTATCTTGGTACAGATCTACTTGCTGATGCAGGAACATACCTATTTTTAACCACGATTGTTTGCTGAACTGCAGTACTAACCAGTTCTCCTCTTTTTGCTTTTGGCATTAAAGCATAGATCCACGGCATTGTAACAAAAGCACACAAAATACTGGGGTCAATTTGTGTGAAATGCTTCCCTGTGTTTAGTGCCAAGGAACTTTCAATTGATAGCTGCAAGTGCACTTGACAGTATGGAGTAGTAACTGAACACACAACATCCATCCAGCCAGCATCTGTTCATCCTAGTTTTACACGGAAGGTTCTTTTACAAAGGACACCCATGCCACTAACATCCTCCTGCCTCCAACGGTGCTGCTCTGTAGGCAGCAGCACGTCCCTACCTACAGCCACAGCTTCTGTGGGCAGAATTTCCCCTTTATTCTCCTTCGCAAGGCAAGGGCGCTGCCTTCATCAACTGACCTCTCAAACGTGTTCTCTCTACCCACACTACTGCTGATCAAGAAATGCCTATTATCAAGCTAATTCCTTACTCTAATTGAAACAAGGCAACACACAAAATAAATTACGACAACAAGGATCAATTAAAAACAACCAGACAAGCTTCCACTCATCCACAATGTCTCATACTGCTGATGATTAGAGACCACATTCAGCAATAGTCTATGACTAAGGTTAACCTTAAGAAAAAAAAAATAAATTAAAAAACCCCACAGAGTGATCAGGATCATGAGAACACCTTTCAGTGCTGAAGATTTTCAAGGAAATATCTTCTGTAAATAACTTAATAAATAAATACTGCTTAATAAATTACAGTCTAAGATATTTTGTCTTTCCATGATACCAGAGTCTGCCAGCCCCTTGCAGTTCAAGCATTAGAGCAACTAGTCTGGAAATAATTCCTTTGCTTTGGCATTTCCCACGAGCACTGAGGCAGGCAGGAATTGCTCACGGAATGAAATCCTGCCTTTCTCAACTGAGCTTGCTGTCTGTACAAGCACGCAGGTTTTTAAAAGCAAGCAGTAAAATCTTTCAGTCATACAGAAAGTTAGTATTAATTCTTCATGCTGATTTCCTTTGTGTCCTGTCTTCACCTCAGAGCAGTGGTTAAGAACTGTCACAAGATGACTTATGGAACTAACAATAATAATAATTAGCCAAAGCGGCTCTTAGCTATCAGTCCAGATTCCAGCTCTCCCCATGAGTCAAGAAATTCTTCTTGGAGTACAGGTGGGAACAGAGATTTGTGATTTAATTCATTACATCTCTGAAACTTGGGGGACATGCAGCTACTGCAGGGTAGCAGTAACTAGGCTGGATTTTTATTCACTGTGGCACACCAAAGGCTTTGATACAATGAAATTCCACAGGGCAAATTACTTTATATCAGATGCTTTGCAGTTAATTTGTTTGTATATAATGTTACACACCCTTAGTTTGTAGTACATAAGAGGTCGTTTCTCAAATGAAGAATCTCAAATGACAAGCAATTAACTCTAGTTTTACATACTATAGATGGCATTTGTATTGTACCAGTTAGAAAATAAGTGCATAGTGGGGAATCAGGAATAAACAGGATAAAGCCATCAATGAAAAATAAAAGCAGAACCAGATTTTCTATAAACAAAGCCACTTAAAACTACTTAATACTCCAAGTGCACTTGTAATTAAATTCAAACAGAATTTCTTTATAATAAAGCTTTTAAAATAATCTAGTGCCCTCAGGTGGCAGAACTCTATACTTCCTCCAACAAACAAATTTCAAACAATGCTTGGAGTGAAGGATTTGCTTCAATACCTTTCAGCAATCAGGAGCAACATTCTGATTTCCACTTTTATACATGTCAAACTAATATTTAATTTTGACCTAATATCTGCTTTATAAGCGAGGATACTGGAGACGTACTGAAAGACAATTTTTCAAAAATATGAAAGGTAAATGTAAATACAAAGGAATCGTTTAACAGGTTTAACACTGAAATACTTACAATTCTTTTCTAAGTTCTTCCACTTTCTTGTTCTCCAGATTTAGAAGCTCCTTCGATTTATTAAGTTCCTCTTCATTTTTCAGGTTATTTTGTTTAAGCATGTCCAACTTAAAGAGGAAAAAAAACCCCTCATTACACTAATAAAACTATAGAGTTCTTAGGTGTAGCAAGCACTCAGAAAAGATATTCAGCAAAATGGGGGCCTGAGCTGAGCTGTTGCACTTTTTCATCTTTAGCCTTCAAATTAATTCAGTCTGTCGGTACTGAGAAGCATTTGACTAACAGAAAATGTTATGAGACCTTCTGCTTTCAAGTCGAGCAGCACAAAGAATCCATTGAAAAGCAGTTTACAGTAACCTGATGTATATACCCTGACATAAAAGGTAAAGCTCCAAAGCATCTCCATTCTACTACATTCTACAACTCAAAGCACTTTTTTAAAAAAAAAAAAATAAACATTTGTTGCTAAAATTAGCTGTTCCCTTGATCTCTATTCCTTTAAGATAACTGATAAAAAGTTTTGCTTTACCATACCTTAATTTCTGAGAAACGGTAGGCTCAATGTTGTGCTTGCAACCATGAGAAATTAATTCCTTTCAGAGATGTTGTTGCATGGGACAAAGTGGTGTATATCTATTTACTGAGCTTGCATCTACCACGTAAACAGCACAGGCTTGCAAACCTTATTTGTTCGCATTCAGCGACACATTATATTATATAACAGATAATCTTCAGCCATTCTCATGGCATTACAGGACTCTCTGGATTTTACTTTTTTTAATCCAGAAAGTGAACCCCTGCCATTATTAACGTCACCGCATTTAATTCTCGAGTCAATCAGATCTCGTTGGAAATCATTACTGTTTCAGCACAAGCTGTGGCATTTAGGTTAGCCCAGCTGTTCACTACCCATTATTACCGGAGCTGCAATAGATGAGAGAGGCATCAAAAAGAGGCCACAAGGTGCTCAAGATCTGCAGAAAAGATGCCAGTTCAATGTTAGACTAGGTACTCTGGGGCAAAGGAGCGTGAAAGAAATTAGTGAGGACATTCTTCAAACCCCAGAGTATCACAAAGTGGTGGGAGGCCGTAGACTGAAAACGGGTCTCTAGCGGAACTGCTGTACATGTTGGGGCCATTGTGCTCATGTGGTTGTACAGTGCGTCGCTCAGTACAATTTGTACCTTGTCAGACCACAATTCTGATAAACAGAAAAGTGAAAAAATGAAGAAATGATAACATTACACATGTGAAGATCACAAAGAGGATGTACAGAGCAAAGAGTGCATTAGAGGTGAGAAACAGAGCGATAACTTTTGTGGATTAGAAGCACTGTTACTCAGAGCTCTGCAGCACTTCATCGGAGCGTGAATTTGCACCCCACACTTACACCCAGGGAACCGAAGCACAGAGTGGTCTCATCTAAGCAATTTATCCAAAGCGAGACTGATTAAGCCTCGAGTCAAACCCATGCCTCTTGATTCTGTGATCTGCAAAAGCTGCTGTGGCATCCCAAACTCCTATTACATAAGAGAATTTCTTTTGTGGCTGCACCAAGATTTAAGGGACATGACCTTATACGCTGTACAGTATTTGAAACCACATGCAAAACACAAAAGAGCATAGGTCACACGGCTATATAAAGCACCTAGAGTTGCCAACAACATGCACTCGTCTGGTAAGTTTTCACAAGCCAGTCAAGACTGAGTATTGTGTTGGGAAAATGACAGAATCCACTCTTGCCTAAGCTGATTCTCTGTTATTCAATAGTTGTTCCTTACCAACTAAACAAAACTTTTCATATAAAAGCATTTAAATGTGATTACTTCATTCTGTAGCTTCTCGTTTGTCTGTCTAGAGTTCTCCAAAGAGGCCAAAGTTTCAATCTTTTCTTTGTGAATGGCATCCTTCTCTTTGGTCACCTTCTCCACAGTCTGGAAAACATCTTCTGCCATTTTGGCAGCCTAAACATAAAGGGGGGTGGGGGAAAAGAAATATTACCAAAGGGACATCAGAAAGCAAAAGGTGAACCACAATACTTTATGCACAGCTCCATGGTTTGCCAGCTGCTTTCCAATTTAATAAGGACTTCAACTGGGATTTTATTTGCATTTTGAAGCTGCATAAAGTATAAAAATAAATGGACATGAGAAGATTCAATTCCATGCAGAAATAGATCATAACCCCATGCTTGTGTTACCACCAAGGAAGCCCGTTTCTTCTTTCATAATTCTGGATTTCTAATTACCACCACTGTGATTGCTCTTAGACTTCTAACCACTTTAGACAGTAGTAGTTCAACAGATATTCACTTCCAACAGACGGCTCTATTTTCAGAAAGTGAGTAATTATAAAAAGTTGTTAAAAAAATTGAAAAAGAATTAAAAATTACGAAGGAGATAAAGCCAATTATTGCATTATTTCAGTGTTGTTCATTATGCCCTCATAAAAGGAAACACTTCACAAGAATATTGAAATACCTAGGTAGGCATAATACATTCCTATAGGATATTTTGATTCCAATTTGTATTCAAAGTGATTTAATGGGCTTCAAGCCACACAAACTGAAATTCAAAATACTTTACAGAATTTGTTGGTAGTGAATACCAAATACTTCTGTGAATAAAAAGAACAGCAGAATTGTCAATGTCCTTAACAGACTGAAAATCCTATAATGTAAATTTAAATGGTTCTCTTACACTGCTTTTTATCCAATTACATTACAGGAGGAGTATGTTTTTGGTTTTGGGGTTGGTTTTTTTTTTTTTTTGGAGTAATTCAATTTTGTATTTTGTTGCAATTTAACATAAAATTGCACAAAGATCCAATCTAAACCCACATCTATTACTACTCTAGCTTTTAAGCTGCAGAGTACTTCAACAGAAGGAGCTGCTCAATTTCTCCTACCAGATGCAGGAAATAAAACTTCCTTTTATTCACAGTTTACATTGTTTTCTTGCAACATTCAGCGACAACATAGGCTTTAATATTTAGAAATATTTTTTTAAAAATATTAAAAGTGTCTTTCAGACTCACAGTTACAACTTGAAAAGAAACCCAAAGTAATATATCGAGAGAGACCATAATTCCAGCCTGTTTATACTGAGATGAAGTGCTGATTGTGCAATGAAGTGCAGAGAGGAAACCATTGGGTTAGTGCTCAGTATTAGTATAACCGTACTTGGTTGTTCAACTATGTGTTTCAATACCTCCGTTTTTTGCGCTACTGTTTGGGCCTGGAGAGCCTCAATTTCTTTTAGTTTCAAAGCCAGATTGTTCATCTCCTCCTGCAGCATCTGATTTTTGCCCTGAGAGACCAGTAATTTGCCTGAGAGGTCACTATTAATTTGTTCCAAAAGTGCTACTTCCTCCTGCAGTTTACAATAATCCTCGGAGAATTTCTCCTTCTCTTTTAGTATTTCTTCCTTAACGATGACCAGGCTCTTCTGTTCAGCAAGCAGGCTGTCATTTTCCTGAAGTAACTGCATTCTCTCCTTCTCCATCACCTCATGCCGGCGTTGAAGATCATCTAGGCTCTCGGAGACACGGCTGTGCGAGTCCTGGAGCTCTGCTTTTGATTTCCACAAGGAAGCAAAGTCACTTTTCAGTCGTTCGATACTGAAAGCAAGCTGCTCTGTCTCTGCACAGAGGGTTTCTTTTTCTTTAACTATTTCCACCAGTTTAGTGTCAGATTTTTCTTTCTCCTGAACTAAAAGTTCTTTCTCAGTCATAAATTCTTTATTTTTCTCTCTCAGCTCTTCTATCTCCTTCTCCAAGAAGCTGACGTTGCTTTGAAGTTCCACACGTTCCAGCAAAAATGACTCCTTGTCCAGTTTTCTAGCTTCCTTTTCTATGGTTAAGTTTTCTTTCACAATTGCAACCTCTCCGTTTAATTTCTGACACTTATCTTGCAATTCAGCCCTCTCTCTGGTCAGCATTTCCCTATCAGAGGAACAGGTCTCCAATGAAGATGACAGGACCTGCTGGGCATGTGATAGAGCAGACAGTTCATTTTCTAGTGTTCTTTTGGCATCCTGGGCCTCTTTCAGAAGACCTGAAAGGTCACATTTACAGGCTGTTAGCTCTTGATTTTCTAGAGTCTTCTTACGTAGTTCTTCCTGAAGGGCTTCAATGGAATCTTGGAGCATGGTATTCTTTTGGGCCAGAGCTCTGTTGGCTGAAACATCCAGCTCATGTTCTCTCTTCATATCAGAAATTACATTTGCAGAAGACTTGTTTTCATCAAGAAGCTCTGAGTATTTGTTCTCCAATTCATTCTTCTCTTGAAGAAGAGCTTCATTGTGCTTTTCCAATTGCAATGACTTATGAAAAACAGATTCCTTCTCTAAGTTCAGTTCATTTATTTTCTCAGTAAAGACTTTCTCAGCAAGTATGGCATCTGCTGTGGCTTTAGCAAGCTTTTCAGCAATTGCCTTATTTTCATTTAAAAGTTCCTCCCTTTCAGCCAAAAGCCTTTGTTCTGATGCAGAAAGAGCCTTTTTCTCTTGAAGTAACTGAATACATTCAGAATTGGATCTCTCTCTTGAGGCTTTAACTTCCTCAAGAAGACGAGAGAGATTAGCAAGGGAATCCTTCAACTCCATATTGTCTTTCATCGCTTTTTTAAGTTCTTTATGTTCAGTCTCGAGTTCTGTTTGCATCTCTTCTGTTCTCATTTTTAATGCTTGGTTTTCACTGACTGTATTGTCTAAACTCACATGCAGCTCTTCTATGCTTTTAAGGAGCATCTCCTTCTCGGAGTGCAGACTCTGACTTGTCTCTAACAGACTGTCCCTTTCATTTTTTAAGGCTGTATATGTATTTTTAAGATCTGAGTGTTTACCTAGGGCTGAATCTCTCTCTGCAGTCAGAGCTGACACTTCTTGCAGTAGCTCTCTCTGATGTCTGGCCAGGGCCTCACAAGAACTTTCCAGCTTCTGAATAGTATCGTCTTTGTCTTTAACAACTGCATCTTTCTCTTCCAAAAGTTTCTTCTGATAATTGTCCAGTTCTTCCCATTCCTTGGTATGTTTCTGACATACCACATCCATGGCATCTTTCTTGGCCTGAAGTTCTTTCAACTGTTGGAGCAAGGTTGACTCTGAAGACCGGAGAGCATCATTTTCTTGAGTTATCTTCAGAAGGTTTGCCTGTACTGTCTCTATTTCAGAGAGGAATTTGCTTTTCTCAGACATTAGCGCTACTTTTTCTGTGCTTTCCTGCTGGCTTTTGGCCTCAGCTTCTTCCTTCTGCTTTAGAATTTTTTTATTTTCTGAATTAAGTTCTTCATTTATTGTCAAAAGTTCTTCTCGGTCTTGTTGCATTAATGAAATCTTGGATTCCAATTCTAGAAGTTTTGATAACAAGGAACCTCGCTCTAATTTTAAAGTATTCCCCTCCTGTGCCAAAGTCTCTTTTTCTGATATCAAACCCCTCATCTTGTCTGACATTAGTTCAATCTCTTTTCTGGCTGAGGCTAACACAGAGCTTAAGGACTAAAGTCAGGGAGAAGGGAAAACAAAAATGAAATCAAGCAGACAAATGAGAAATGTGGTTTAAGGGCAAATAGAGCTACTGTATTTTAAGTTTTAAAAAAGTGTATACACTGACACACAGTCCCTGCGCAAACTGAACTGTCGACTGCCACCCCTGATATTTCATTACAAAACACCCACCATCCACAAGACAACTTTTCAGTAATTAAATAGTAATCATAATCTTAAAAAAGCATGGTTTGAAGGTTCCTCCATACAAGAATTTAAATTGTTTTGAAACTATTCTCAACAAATTTTCTGAATGTAAATTACTCAGGAAGTAGAGCCCACAGCATGATTTCATGAGAATCTAAGTGAATTAAAATAAAGGGAGTTATATTAGATACTGACTTCCAGTTCTCAAATTCACCTTCTATAGATAATTCTCCTCATGATTATGTTCAAAACATATTGTCATAACCCATTTAATTCAAAACACCACATCAGCAGTGTATTTAAAGTTAATTTGTGTGCCAATTTATACACTAAATATTTTGCTAAAGCAGAAAACAAAGATTATAGCAAATAACTAATGAGGGATGAAAGCAAGCAGTAATGTCAAAGAAACAGGAGAAAAAATAAAAATTACTAAAATCAAGCTACACACTAAATAGTTGCACATAATATTGGGTTATCCTACAGAACAAAATTTCAGGTGTATAACACTTTTAAATGAAAGAGTTCACAACGTATTTTAAAATTCATTAATTTAAAACACAGAATAACATTTGGCTCCAACTGATTGTACTGAGCCAGATATCTATGAACATAAAGTGTTAACATCAAAGAACTGTATTCCGCAGATTCTTGTGTAATTTAGAGAAGACAACCAGTTAGTCCTGTATGCTTCTCTTCCCTAACTAATATTAATCTACCCTGGAAAAGTTCAAAAAAGAAACACTGCAAAAATATTACTCTGAAATGGTGAAGCCCGGCAAAAAACGGCGACTCACTGAAACAGAACGATTTAAACTTGAAATTACTTGCAGAGTAACAAAGTATACATACTTTGGCCTGTTCTGCTTGCTTTTTCAGCTCCTCAGCCTGAGTTTCTAACTCATTATTTTTCTTTTGTGCAACTTTCAGCGCCTCTTCTGCATCCAGCAAGTTCTGCTTAAACCCTTTCATATCTGCATCGTGCTTAGTGATCATGTCAGAAGTTTCTTTTTCATGCTTTGCTTGAAGATCCTTATACTGATTTTGGCTGGTCTCAATTTGCTTTTTCTGATAGAAGAGAAAAGAATTGGAACACAGTTAAAGAAGCAGTGGTACAATATTCTGCACATAGTTAACTAGTGCTTTTCAAAGTTCTTCTTACCATGTCCGTTAGTTGATCCTGCATATTTTTCAGTTCTGCTTGATGAATCTTGAGAGTTTCTTGCTGACTCTGCTCAGCTTTCTGTGTTGTCTGCTCCACATCTTTCTGAAGCTGAACAGCCTTTTCATTTGCTTTTGTAAGCTCAAGTTGTATTTGCTCCAACTGCCTAGAAAGACCAAATAAAAGAACATTACTTTTTGCTGACAGCACGACAAGCACTGAGATGAAAGAGTCTAAATTATGCTGAAGTTCTATATTCTGTCCAAGCATTTAGAAAGAGATTTAATTATTTAACATATAGAGAATGTTCTGCTAAATTAAAAATACAGAAGTGAGACCGAGCACTTGCTCGTGTGCAGAGCAACACAGCTGCCAGTTACTTTGCCCCCTCCGGGGTTTTGTAAAGGTAAAGAACAACTATTCTACATACAATTTTTACTTGAAACAGAACGCATTTTCTCTTGCTAGACAAAAATGTGACCCAAGTCTTTTATGTATCCAAATAAACCAAGCTTATCAGGTAATTAAATAATTATGAACCACAATCACAAAACAGTCTAGATTATTAAAAAGGTCGTTTACTCTGGGCAATGAGAAGCACATTACATAAGAATTTTAGAATTATAAATGTTAGATGCTCTTCAAATCACTCAGAGGAGACTGTTTTGATTAATTTAGTTTGATAGAATAAGTTCACTTGTCATATCAATGTGACACTCAGGAGCATCTTCTTCAGATATTTACAAAAAGATAAAATGAGAAGTGCTGGGAGTGCAGGAGTAAAGAATTAATGTGAAAACGTTCTGACAATGATGGAATACCTTTCTTTTAACCGGAGCTCATCATTCATTTTCGTAAGCTGGGCAGAGCTGTCTCCTGAAGACTTCATGATCTCTGCAATATCATTTTCAAGTTTGGCTTTAGCTTCAATCAGTTGCTGTTCTCTCTCTTCTCGCTCCTTCAATTTCTTCTCCATCACTGAGCAAGACAAAGGTTAGCAGTCCAGTAAATTTAAGAGACAAGGTATCCACAGACTAGCTAGAAGATAGTAAAGGACTAGAAGCAGAGAAATATTGATGCCACAGAGCTTGCAAATGACCCCTTTAAAATGAAAAATTACAATTGTTTGATTTTGGAACTGTTAACTGTAGCAGAAGGTGGAGAACTCTTCACAAATAGTAAAAAAGCAACTAGTCAAGAAATCCTTCTTGCAGAAGTGATACACTTAACTTCAGGCCATGAGAAGCTGATACGAGTTCTACCCATATCAGAGGGTAATCGAGCAGTATAGTAAGAGAGGTATGCACATCTTGCAGGCGAGACAACTCAGCAGCAGAAGACGAACAATGCAAGCAACATAAAGCTACAGTGAAAAAATGACTCAGCCCAGGCCAGACACTGCCACCAAGGGCAAGAGCAGCCCTTGGGATGGCTTCTACAGCCCCAACGATGCCTTGAAAGGCTTGCTTACAGGGTACATAATGAGTCTTAATTTCTTTCTACGTTGGTTTTAAATTGAGATGTACAATTAGAAAGATACAGCAAGGGTCCCTCCTATGAGATGGGAAGAAGCAGACAACCAGACTAACGGAGAGTCTTTTTGATGTCCTTAAAAAGAAAATACTACTTAGGGACAAGGCTTCCATGAACTACCTCCCTTACATTTGTAACGCTTCAGTCTGGTCCCCAAGCCTTTGTTTGCTATCTCACCATTACCACAGCATGATTTCGTTGCAATGTCAAGCAAGATTTTAGCTATTGATTTGGAATACACTCAACCAGAAAATCTTCTGCCTTACGGCGCTATTTCCTTAACACCATGGTCACCTTCCTGTGTCACTATACACAGTGCCACAAAAGCCATTTTCTGCCTAGAGAAGGTGGCTTTCTTTTGAAGCCATATGCGTTTGTGAAAGCACTACGTACTACGATGTGGCGAGCTGAGCAGGAGGCATATGAAAGCACAAAGCTGATGCATGTTTCAAAACATTCCATTTTATTACTTCCTTACCAGTCAAACTAGACTTCAGCTGTTCCAGTTCTGAAGACATGAGTGCAAACTGCTCTTCTTTTTGGTTTAGTTTTTTTATTGTTTCTATGCAAGTAAAATTTTGAAAACAAAGTTAGTAACTACTTAGATGCAGATAATTCCACCTACTTGCAAGGTATATTACTCTTAAGAAGACAAGCTGCAAGTAATCCTGTCCTTTCCACAGCTGCCAAAACTGTCGTACCACCAGATGTAAATTTGAAAGCACATGGAAGAAAAACCCTTTATTTTGCATTTATTTTCTGCAGCTTTTTAGTTCTTTGTTTAGTTTAGCAGTAGACATACCTTGCATAGTTTGTTGAACGTTTTCTGCTTCATCAGCTGCACTAGTAAACTTTTCTTTCTGAAAAATGGATGAAAACCTGAGGTAAGGTTTGGTAACAGCAGTAGAATTCAACCACTGAATTTATATTAGGTATTTTTCAAGTACAAAATAGAACAGTCGTCACTCCTATCATAAATAGATCTGAAGTTTTTGAATTACAGTTTAGCATAGATATATTCAGCAACATAAAGCAAGATTTTCCTTTGCCTTGGATGCAAGCAAGTCCCTAAACATAATCCAAAATAACTTCTCCGTCAGGTAGCACAGCAACAGAACTGCAGCCACAGAGTCCAGCGCAGGAGACGGGATTTCTGGCTCTCACTGCAAGCAGCTATGCATGCTGCTCATAGGCTGCGTAGTGCACACCTGCAACCCTGTGATCAATCTCATACCAATTTTTTTTCCAGCTTTACCAGCAGGAGTTGATGCTAGACTGGGAAGAAAAGGGAGGATACTGAGCAATATATAAGAAACAAGACTCTCTTCCACCAACTTCAAATATTTACTATGGCCATGGAAAGATTTTACGACAGGGACAGTAAACCCTAAAAGTATGTCTTTTTATTAATCACTCTGGTGTAGTTTCTCAAGAAAATCCAACCCATCTACAGAATACTTGCAAATTTAATTAAATTTGCAAAATAAGAAATCAGATGAAAAATGTCTTCAGAAACCATTTGTATAGCAAGCATTAATTTGTACAACCGTTATAATATAGGGCCACGTGTTCCCTCTAATGAGTAGTCTAAATTTAAACTACATGCTGCTTTTTATTTGGTTTAATATTTTAAATGAAATCCATAAACAGCTGAGTTCTACTTAGACATAACACCAAGACAGAACGCCAGTGAAATGTTCTTTTTATTCTGAGACAGATCCTACTGGTCATGAACCCTTGCCTTCTTTTCATGAGTAAAATAGCTTTGAAAGACTTTGCTCAGAGCTGATCCAGATTTCAGTTACAGTCTCACCATGAAAACCAAAATCCAAAGGATAAAGTCAAAATTTTTGGGTATTACTCACCAAAACTTGAAGTTCCTTTTCCAAAGAATCTTTAACTTGATTTACTGCACTCAAGTTTTTCTCAAGGTCAAGAAGCTTTTGCTCTTTGCCCTGCAGTTCTTTGGCCAGATTACTAGCCTAACAAGGATGATGAAATGGAGTAAAATAAAATTACAAACATGAATGAAAAATTAGGAAAATTAAAAATTGAGTCTGAAAGAAATAACTGTAATATTAAAATCACTGTAAGATGAAAAAAAAACAACTGAAGAAAAATATGTGATGTGTTAACTGAGTGAAGCTGATTTGCACTGATGACTACATACATCACAGTACTAATTGCACCTTGGAATATATTTGAAGTCATTAAAATTTAGTTCTCTTGGAATTAATGGTAAAAACATTATTTAATAGCAGACATTTTTGAGTACATTCAAAATTTCAAAACAAAGTTACAGCATCAGTTGAATCCATCGTCTTTGTTCGTTATTGTCCGATTTTTTTAACTGATCAATTTAGCATTTATGCTTCAACTGATGATTCAGACCAATACACATATGGAGATGTAATTTTTCAAAAGTCTACCACACCCAGGGGTAGTGCAGAAACCCAGTGTGACCTCAAAAAATAGAGTCAAAGGTCCATAGCGATCTAGCATCTTGGCACCATCTGTGAAGGGTTATGAAAGCCATTTCCAGTTACTTCCCCATGACACTCACAATTAGAGCTCTAACTTGTCAAGTCATGGATATATTGGGGATGTGGGGGGAACCCCTAAAATGAAATGGTATCTTAGCACTTTTATTCCTAGCTGCAGTGGTGGGACAACTTTCAAGTGCTGAATGCCACGCTATCAACTTTAAAGAGACATTTCATCCAAACCCAAGAAAAATCTTGGTAAGAAGTATCACGTTGCAGTTTGTGCTTCAAAAGTGCCGTGAAACAGCACCCAACAACATCACTGCATACCCCTGTCTTAAAGAAAAGTTCCACCTGGCTCTTTATTGCTTTCTTTTGTTTTTAATAGCCTCTTCCATCACCTTGTTTGATGAGAGGCAAAGCAGTGAAGGTACAGAGGAAACATTTCCACACTGAGCCCCAAGTCACTTTATCTGAACACCTCTATCACCAAAGGTTAAAAACTTAAGATGTGTGGATTCTTCTCCCAGCTTTTCCATAACACGAAGCCTTCGGCAGAGGCATGCCGAAGCCTGCAGCAAGAAAGTACAGAAAGAATTTTTTTCTTTTGCTTAGTGGTACGGACCGAGCACTAGAAACCTGTTGGGACATGACCCAGTTAACACTTTCTCTAAACCTCCTCAGATGGTACTAAGATATACATTCAATAAAACCATTTTTTTTCCTGTGATGTATTCGCTATAGCAGATTAGAGCAGTACAAATGTAAAATAAAAGCAAAGGAAAAATAAAAGGATGGATGTTGATACAAACCTTGCTATTTCCATCAACCTTTTCAGTCTCTAAATTCTGAATTTGTTTCTCAGCTGCCTCAAGCTGCTTGCTAAGGTTCTCGATTTCCAATTTACCTTCAGAATTGGCTTTCTGAAGTGCAGCAAGGTCCAAAAGCTTTTCTTCAGCAGCTTTGATCTGTGGTGTAAGACTATCAATAACTTTGGTTTGTTCATTGTACTTGGCTTGCAGTACCTCTAGCTCCTTTACCTTTATTTCAGCTTCCTGTAATTTGTTTAAAGTGTCTTCCATTTCTACTAGATGCTGATCTTCCACACTTTCCAGTTTGGTCTTCAGGCTTTCCAGGTGTTGCTCTTTCTCCTCTGTGACTGCCAACAGTTTTGCTTTCAGTGATTCAATCTCTTTTAAATGATGAGCTTTTTCATTTTCATGCTTCAGTTTTAAGTTTGACATTTCAGTTTCATAGTCTAATTTAATCTTCTCAATCTGAGTCTTTAACTCTGCAAATTCTGCTGTCTGAGCCCCTACACCTTTGCTGAAAGAAACTTTTAGTTCTTCCATTGCCTGCTGATGGGAGGCAATTGCAGATTCCAGCTTCGATTTCCAGAGCTCGATTACATCTGAATTCTCCTTGTTGGCATGATCAAGCTTAGTTTTCAAGGACTCATTTTCTTTTGCCATTCTCTCATTTGAAGCTGAAAGCGATTTGATCTCTTTCTGCAATGCTTCTTCACTAATACCAAACTTCTCTTTCAGTGAATTCATCTCATTCTGATGTTCTTTGCTAACTGCTGCCATTCTTTCTTGCAAAGAACTTATTTCTTGTAATAACGAAAGAGAAGTATCCACATCATCAATATGTTTACTAGACTCTAATCTCCCTCGAAGCTCAGCTACTTCCTTCACCCGCAATGCTAGATCTCTTTCTAGTTCCATGATGCGAGATTTTTCTGATACCGTGGCCACCTATGATTAACAGCAGTTTAAGAAAAGAAGAAAGAATTATAAAAGATATGTTTAATACAAAGACACTGAGGCCTCACTGAAAAGAAACCACCGAAAATGTTGCAAACTAATATCGTTAGTGTATTCTTACCAGGATTTTGGATTAGAATACCTGTGAGTTTCTTTGTCTTCCTATTTCTATGGAAATTCTAAAGAAACCTTAAGTAAAAGCAAATGCTGCTTTTACATAGAAGGCTGTGAAACGAGACCAACTGTTGTTTCACTGATGTGTGAGTTATTGCTTTAAAAAAGGAAAAATGTCCACATCTTTGCATTATATATGTATTATATTCTCTCTAAAGGTGGAATTTAGTTAAGTTCATTTTTCTGAAGTTATCTAGAAATAACATCTTGCTAAACAACTTACAAACTATGTTTATGTATATTATCAATGCTTAACAAAATGTTTCTCAGAACCATTTTAAAGCCAACTGGAAAAAGACCGGAGAACCCTGCGGTCTTTATTGGTTGAAATAATTGCTTCCAAATTAATCTCATGCCAGCTATGACTGTCAGAGAAAAATACAAATACGTTTTTAGCCTACAAATCCTTTGAAACTCCTTCTATATCCACTTCATTGTTCTCTCTGAAAAAGTGTCCTCACGTTATCTGAGCATTTCACCGACTGTTGAAGCAGGTTGTGGTGTGGAAAAGCATACAAAGCTACCTCAATTATTTCTCATTAGGAAGCCATGTTTCAACCTCCTTATTATACCAACATCCTGAAAATGATATTACTTACCTGCGACTGCTCTTTAAAAGTACTTGCTATAGAGTACATTCTTGGTTTTACAATGTTCATCCTACCTCAACTTCAAGAAAAGCTACACGTGTGAGCATGAAAATATAGATATCTCTCCTTCTCTCCTTAAGAATTGACATCTGCTGAACGTGGGACAAAGCATGTCCAGTAATATCTTAACAGGCAATGCTATTACTAATGCTACTGGGATATCCATGAAAAGACTATGTCATGGGTGGGGAAAAAAAGAACTAAAACGCCACTGTTAATCACAATTTAGCAAAGCAAGTAGCACAACAACTATTTAAGACCTCAGAAACCAAGCCCCAAATACTAAGTTTGTGTTCAAAGCGCTGGCATAGTCAATCTTACTTTTTTTTGCGTTTAATGAACTTTGCTACTTCTAAAATGAACCACTGAACATTCCTTTATGTCAATTCACGGTCCCATTTGCTATTTTTTAATTGGATTCAAGTGTTAATTTTGCAGTTTTAAGACATCTTACCTGAATCCTTCTGAAGAAATGAGTATACGTATACAGGCATACACACACACAACACTGAAGCTCAAAATTAATGCTAATTTTTAAAGTGTTCCAGCTATAGCTATAGCAAGTACTGATCATGGCCGGAGCAAGGATCTGTTTCAGCATGTGTTACATCCAGCAGACTGTGTCATCAGAAATCTTCCACAACACAAATCAGTCTTGTTATTTAAATAGCGAAAACCATTACCCTAGTGTCTTCTAACTCCCTCTGGAGTTTGTCAGCTTTGGTCTTTTCAAAGAGCAGGCTCTGTTCAAGCTCCTTAATGCGGGCATGCTCCAGTTTGGTCTGCGTCTGTTAGTAAAAAGGGAAAGGAAGAGAACACAACGGTGCCACCATCACATGCCAGCACAAGAGGAGGGAGCCACATGCAGGCCGTGCTGCCAGAATCTTCTACCAATGATGAGCAGAGAAGATGCGGTGGATAAAATGAACAGGGAAACGCTATGGATGAGAAAGATGGACTGAAAAGTGTAAATGGACTGATGTGTAAAAAACATTAAAAAATGTAAAAAAAAAAGCACAAACAAAGAAATATGAACAAAAAGTTTCATGCAGCCGAGTAGAAGTTATTTATCAGTACATGAAGTTTTCAGCACAAATTAGAATAGTTATGTAAAAAATATATATGTGCATATATATCTATACCTGTTCTAATAGGATGATAGGTCCCTTTCCTTGTCATCCCGCTAACTTTTTTCTTTAATGTATTGGGCTTATTTTATAACTGATTTAGTGATTAACCAGGAGACAAAAATTCACCACTGAAGCTCATGTGACAAATCAAAACTTTTTACCTTTTTTTTTTTTTAATAGTAGCTGTATCTCAAGTCTCAGCCATAAAAATCCTTTTGGCCAAGACCTGAGAACATTAAGGTTAATTTGTCACTATGGCATGAATTATTCCAATAGAAATAGAAAGAGAATAGTTGCCTATAACTTCAGAACCCTCCTAGTTTTCTCCCTCTTCCTTTTTCAGGAAGGAAGAAAGCAACAAGAAAGATTCTCCAAAACCAGGTAAAAAAGCGAATCAGTCTGCTCTATAGTTACTGAAGTCTAAATATATTGCACAAGATGTGGAAGTAAGGAAAAAAAAAAGTAAGATCTTTGTAATTCTAATAGGTTCCTAAAGAGAAGCAGGAAGCAGATGAAACTAAGTGAGCAGGTACCTCCTGCCTTTTGCTTACGAAGACGTAGAAGTTTTAGCAAGAACACAGAATATTGGATATTCTGGCTTGACACCCAGGTACTCCCAGAGGCCAGCAAGAGAGCGTGAAGTTTGAGAGATGCAGGTGAAGTCCAGCAGCTAGTTCAAATGTGACCTGTACCTCTGAAGTGGGGAAAGGAGAGGGGGTGTGTGTGTGTAGAATAAAGAAAAAAGAAATATAAAGAGGTAAGAACTAGGTGCCATACTTATTTCTGAAGTGCCGAGATTCAAGTATTGTGTCAACCTTAACAGGTCGCTGTTAGTTTACATTTAGTAAACAATGCAAATTAAAAGAAGTATGAAAGTCTATTGTTGCTTCACAGTGTCTTCCAAAAAGAGCAGCTTTCCAGGGCTTGCCCGCATTGAGAGTAAGGTGGATATCCAGAAGAAGACTGAATGAAGTTGAAGATGAGCTTACTAACCAAAGAAGTTGCATCCACCAGTCTTGATGAAAGGTCTCCACACTGCTTAACTGCCGCAGTTAATTTACTGGGGAAAAAAGTAACACAGTGACCTCCAAACCCTACGAACTACTGCTAAGAGAAGAGAGTCCTGCAACCTGAACAGCTCCCCACTGAACACCAGATTGAAAGAATCCAAAAAGGCAGGAAGACGCGTGAATAATTCCAAAGCCACGCTGCTGCCAAAGCGTGCGCACAGCTGGCAGGACACTGCTGCTTCTCTGATCTTTGTAACATGATATTTAAAAATCCCTACAGAACTGTGTTATTTATAGAGTGACAAGCTGATTAGTACTGCTTCCAAACCAGCCGCAGCAGTTAAAGATCTTATGTAGCCTCTGCAGAGCAAGTGGGATGGGGATGAGCCTCTTGTTTTGCTTCAGGCCTGTTCTCCTCCAAACACAGTATTCCTTCTGACAGCATCAAGTTATCTTCTTTCCCCAAAGCACGCAGACATCTGGTGGTTTAATTTTTTAAACATTTTTCCAGCTGAAAACAGTTGGCTGTTTTACTATGTAGTTACCAAGTCCAAAATACTAAAATCCACAAAAACTGAAAGTTGCTTCTTAGATTTGTCTCGGTTTTGAAATTCCATAGCACATTTGTTTCTTTATCAATGGAAGATCTTCAGTGCATATGGGGGGAAAAAAAGCCCCCACGAGAACATGGATTACTGTTTCTGCCTCCCACAGCCTTTGCAAATGGAACTAAGTATTGTAAGGGAACTAACAATATTTTGTAAATGGCTCTAATCCAGCCCCTTCTCTGAAACAGGTTACTATTAGTTCTGATCCACAATAAAATTCGAAGTCCAAAGTAATCTATTTTTAAAAATTGAGTAGTCATACCTTCCTTGCTCCAGTTCACCAAAGGGATCTATTAAAAAACCAAGAAACCCCAAACCTGACAGTTGCAGAATTCTCCTTGCACCACTTTGCAAAATATGCTCTCTCAGGTTTTTCTATGCTACATAAAACCCCAAATACTTTGATCATTAATTTCATAGACATTGCTTTACTACTGCAAAGATCAGCTATACCATCACTGATTCCTGTTTTTTTATTTTAAGCCTGTCTCATATATTATAAAGGGAAGTAAATTAAAATCCTACCAAAATGAAATAAAAGATCAAAAAACCCCAAAACTCCAGAGGTCTTTGCCAGACACCTTTTTCCCCCCACTTAGGGGATGAAGCATTATCCTTCAAACACGTCTGATTTCCAAGGGACAGACCCCAGTTTCCCCGAGGTAAAAATCACCGCAAATTTTTTGAATCACTCAGATTTCACTCCTGATCATCTGGAGGGAAATGTCATTTTTGAGGAAACCCAGAGCACAGCTAACTGAGAAAAGCAGAGTACTATTAAAAGGAAGAAAATAATTTGACTGTAAACCATAACTTGGATGGAAAAGAAAAACAGAAAAGAAAAACCAAACAAACAACAAAGGAAGCATCTTCACCTTCTCCAAATCTTCACAGTTAGATTAAGAGTGATAGGGAAATGGGACGAGCCTTACTCTGCCTTGAACCTTAAAAGAATTCCACTCAAATAAACTTCAGAGACCAGTCATCAGCTATTTTCAGCATTTGTGTATTCTATCTACTCTTTCACTTCAAAATAAACCTTACTGTTAAGTTCTCCATCCATAGGTCAAACTGTAAAATTGTGCTGAAGCCATAAATGCTGATAATCAGTTCTAGAATAGGGGCAAGATGACCTTCAGTCCCTTTGTGCTGGGATAACAATCACAGAACACGACTGAGATTATGAAGCATTAGCCTAGAAACTAAGTGATCACCCACTTCTCTCCTTTAGAGAGTGAAGATGTCCATTTTAACGGGAAAATTAGAATAGGGGAATCAGGAGTAAAGATAGGATTAAACAAGGAGTGCACAAAACAAGAGAAAGAAAGGGCACATGCAGATTTACTTCTAACACACCGTGAGCCTGATTGGAAGAATAGAGGAGACCCAGATCGCTGAAGTAGCTTCGCAAAAGGAACACCTAAGAATGCACAGCAGGAAACCAGTTTTAGTCTTAAGAACTTCCTATCTCGGCGGGGGATGCAGCAGAGGAGGCAGCCTGGGGTAAATTTTCCTGAGTCCAATCAAAGAGAGGGCTTTTATATTCCACTGTTCTGAGCTATGGACGCAAGAGGGCTGCTTAAATGTCTTGTTAGGCAATTTCTGTTATCGGTAACATATATTTTTCCTACATAATTCAAAGAGAAGCTACGTGAAGAGAAGCTTTGCACACTGATTTGTCAGATGGTTTTAATCATCTCTCCCCTTAGCATTTCATGCCCAAAAAAGAGAATCAAATACGGGGAGATGGGGAACATACCGATTTTTTTCCTCAGAAGAATTTATCTGCTAATTGCATACTGCATCTATTGAACAGCAGTAGGAGCTCATAGGAAAGCATGCAGGATTTTGTGAAGAAAGCAACTAAAATCCTACATTTAAATGAAAGATGTTTCAAGATCCTGGACAGCAATTTTCTACGAGCTCCTGTACTCTTCAATTAGTTGCAAAGCTTTTGACCCTAAAGAATTCTAATGACACATTTGCCCTCTCTTCAGTTAATGGGGATTACAACGTTTAGTCATTACACACATTCTTCGATAAATGTTGTAATTGCTCTGAAAGCAACATGCACACAAATACTAGAGTCAATGTTTCAATAACAGATTATGCAGTTAGTGAATAAGTATAAGCGCTTTCTGCACACAATCTGTTAACATGGGATGTCTCTGCACATTTAAGTGCCCTCTTACATTTTCTGGGTCTTCCGAAATCTGCCTCTTTCGCTATCAGTAAAATTAAAAAAAACAAACAAACAAAAATATTTCACCTGCAGACTTTGCGCTATCATTCCAACACAAACAACAGGATACATTTCATTATCTTGAATTCAGTTTAAACTCGAAGTGACACAGCTAGGCAAACCAGATTCTTTAAGATGGTTTGCCACAACTATCAACTGATTGAACAAAAAAATAAAAAATTAAAACTTTCCATGGACTAAACAATAAGGGGAGCATTCTATGAAGAGTATAGATAAGTATCTTAAAATGAATGGAAGACTAAAATAAAAGAAATGTTATATGAAATGAATAATTTCCATAATCAGAAATCGTTCACAGGAACACAAGTTAATTAAGTTTGTACTTCATGCTGAGCAAGAAGTTCTAACATTTTTCTGATTAGACAACAACAGAGTAGAACAACTAAACAGTATGTTGGTTTTTAATTTGAAATTTGGAATAAAAATTAGCAGCATTCAAATATCTGAGAATAATCCTTCATTAAATGTTTTCTATTCTGATTGTGTAATAAGATACTCTGGTTTAGCCCAATGTTATAGTTATACAAACAGTAAAATGATAAAAATTGCACACAGTAATTGCTGTTTAGATTTTGTGTGCAATAACTCTCAGGACAAAACATTCTTTGTTAATCAATCTTCCCTCAGGAAAACACAGGGATTATTCAAAAAATTGATTGAAGACAAAGAGGAGTAGTCTTCAGCATTAATTTTCAAATGCATAAATATTAACTTGCAATTTCATATCTTCAAAATGATTTATTGTTGGTGTTACTTTTAGCAATTTCAGAAACATTACTAAGATATAATACAAAATAATGTAAAATATAAAAAGGTAGAGTTTTCTATGAATTAATTTAATTACTCTAAACAACTACAGCCTTTCCACTGTACGACCCGTGCTCAAGGGTGTAACTGAATTGAGGGTGCAGTCCTGTTGTTTCAGGACGGTCAGCTTACTCAAGGACTGCAGAACTGGGAATCACTTTCACGTGCTTTGCATATGCTTGGAGCAATATTGCATCTATTAATCATTCCTGCCTTTCTCTCCTAGAGAACAGTACACTCAATCCGAACCGACTGCATTTCTGTGCAATATATCTTTTTTGCAAAGCTGGAGATATTTTACCTCTAGGTCTCCTTTGGTAATGGATTCTTCTTCCACACGGAACTGAAGGTCTTCAACTTTCCTGTGGGGACAATTCATTAAAATTCAGCTAAAACTGAAAGAAAATTCTTTTAAGCTCACTTTTCAGTGGAAGTCAGAACTACAGTGACATCATTCTGATTGTCCCAGCAAACCGCCAGAAACAGCAAGGAGAAATCTCTCACAGGAAGCATCAGAGAGAAGGAAAGATGCTGCCTTTAAAATACAACCACTGACAAAGCAAGGCATCGCGCTTCCTGCAGCTCTATAAAGAAAGTATTCTGTTGCATTTTCTGACAAGTTAAAAAGAAAACCTTTAAGTCCTCATTGGTTCTCTCATTCTTTCACCCTTCTGCACGTCCTCAAAAGAGGTGACCTAAATGAATGGTTTGATCTCACATTCTGCGTGTTCTACCATTTACCCAAGCAACAGTCAGGAACTTCGGACACATCCAAGACACCCATGGGCCTTCTAGAAGTGCGTGTGGTCAACTTGCATCAAAACTCTAAACTCTAGCACAGACAAACGTTTTTTAGCTGTCAAGATGAACCGAAAGATGCAGAATTGGAACACAAGCTCCATTGCCTTGCCTTGCCCGTATGGGAGTCTCAGAATGAGAAGGCAGAGGCGAGAAGCTGGTGTCTGACTTAAATTTACATTTGTAAAAATGTTATTTCTTCCTTCCCCTGACTCTGGTATACCCCAGTGAACAAGGGCCTACATCTCCTCCTATTCCCCTTGATCCTTTCAACACTGTAAGATGTTGCAAAGGAAGAGACAAGCGTGTCTTCTTTCCTTTGAATTACACACATCGCTGGTGCCCGCAGCTTGGCTGACAGATGTAGAAATCACTGCATCAAAGGGAGTTACAAGTGATGGATGTCTAAAATAAAAGGACAATAAGAACTTATTACTGGAAGTGGGTCTCACCGATGTGCTTTGGGAAACAGAGGATTAAAGATTATTTGACTTCAAATCACTGCTGAGACTGACTTGAATACATATTAAAGAGAACCTTCAAAGTAAATAAGCCTAGAGCGGTTAGGTGGAAGGAGAAATATTGCACTGCTGAAGCCATGGAATGTTTTCCCGGCTGCAGGACGTCACTTCGGTGAATGGGTAGCAGGCGCACAGCGGCACCGCCGCGCTGCCTAGCAACACGCTGAAGGTGAGCTCAAGGCCATGGAGGATTGCGGTAAAACAGACCCCCACTGACCTGGCATTCAGCAAAAGTAGGTCCACAGCCAGGCTACCGGAGATGCTGCAAAGCTGCCTTTTTTTTTTTTTTTTAATTTTAAAACCCACTGCATTATTTCATAGAGAATATACAAATAATTCCAGACCTAACTCTACTGCTTGTTTTGAAAATTGAGTTAGAGAAGGTCCCATAAAAAGGCAGCAGGAAAACTGTAAAGGAATTGCCCAGGGTTTACCATTGCATTTTCTCATCTCTGATTTCTAGTTTTAGGGAAGCCTTTCACAGGCGTTGACATCTGCCTGATTTCACGGGGGCAAACAAGCCTACAGGGCAGACTCACAATGGGTTTCTAAATAGACTCTCCCTTTTCAAAAGCATTCCAAACCCACCAAACCAATCTATCAGCTTATTTCCTCACCTAACCTCGTCCCAACAATTTCCTTTCCTAACCTCGCTTTACCTATTTGGTAATCTCAGTTCCTTCCTCAAATGGTTACAAAAAGCTATTAGAAAAGGCATTAAAATTAATGGCTTTGATGATTTTCCGGTAAAAGTCAGACCCTACCTAGACGCACACGACTACTAGTAATAAATTATTCACAAGAGAACTAAACTGTAAATTCTCAGTCCAGCACTGTCAGGAAATTATATGATCAAAATTTTCATTCTGAAGTGGAAGAGAGTTTCCAGAAGATCAGGCATGATCCCCTAATTTCAAATGAGTAGGAATAAGATCCTTTGTAACAGAAAGCAATAATAAAAAGAATGAGCTGCATGAAATTCAGCTGTAAACAATAGTTACAATTTCTAAACAAGTCCACATTCTTTGGCTTTCCCTCCCCAAGTTTAAGACAGTTTCTGGTTTAGTTTTAATTTTAAGAAATTGCAATATGATTTTATACAATAATTACCCATATCTGCATTATTCAAAATTTGTTTCATATTTCAAAGTCACCAGAGTAGTTGCTTTCAATGCAAAGTTTATTTTTAACAGTTATACTAATAAAGACAGTTTTTGGTTACCTTTTCTCTTCCTCAAGCTGATTGAGAAGCTCCACTTTCTCCCTGTCAGCAGCCTCCACCATAGCTCGTAGCTGGTCCATTTTTGCTTCCATCTCCAGTACATGCTAATTAGCAAGAAGAATAAGAACAAAATCTTGGAATCTTTTTCCCAGTTATGTATCTATACCTCAGTAGTCACATTTGGTAAAGCGATGGGCCAAAGCACAGCAATGTTATCATATTCACAGAATGGTCAGGGTTGGAAGGGACCTCTGGAGATCATCTAGTCCAACCCCCCCGCCAGAGCAGGGTCACCTACAACAGGTTGCAAATAAGCATATAATAAAAGAAAACCATCACTTATTGAGACGTGGAGAGAAGTTCAACCAAAATTAGTTAATGAAATAGATTTGCTATCTCATTAACCCAAAGTTCCCACAAGGAAGATCTCATAGGTATGGAGTACTTTAGGTTTAGAACACCACGTCGTACTTCTAGACCTTTTCAATAAGAAAACACAAGTTTGAAAATTAAGTCAATTGTCTTAAAGCTTCTATGTTAAGAACAGCAACACTGCTCTTACCCGATCATGTCCATCGCGAACAAGTGCTAATTCCTGCTCTATTTCCCCTACGTGACTGGTTGCTTTTGCAACTTCTGCCCTCTCCAGGTCCCTTTCTGCCAGGAGCTGTTCAATGTGTTGCTGCTTCTCCTTCAGTGCCTCCTGCAGAGCTGTGGTACCAGAAATTTTTCTTGCATACCGGGAGGATGTTTCTGTCAACTTCACAAAGTAAATATGTTAAAAATCATTCTGTATCAAGTGAAAAACAGGGATATCTCCAGACTCTACAAACATTGAGTTAGTAAAGCAAATGCTTTCTGTAACCTACAGTACACTCTCCTTTTACATTTAAATTACTTTATTTTTTAGAACGTAACAATGGCAATACATGTGTAGCAAGACTGCTTGGTAGCAGTGAGCAGGTAGTGTGTAGGAGACAGAAGGGTTGAGTCAAAACAAAAGGCTGGCCCCAGTTGAGCGTGTGCTTAGTGAACTCACACAAAGGACAGAAACACTGTTTCTAAGTGCCTTTTGCATTAAAAAAAAAAAAAAAGGCATCCTTTTTGCAAGTTAAAAATATTGTGCCTCTAGTTACCAAGTCATCATCTTGGGTCACCAGCAAAAGTATAATATTTCCAAACGCTCTGCCAAAAGCTTTTGGAACTCCAGCTAGCATTTTGCACCTCCACCATGGGAATAAAACAGAGAGGATCAAAAGCATTTACCTTGACTTAAAAAGCCAGCCTTACAGCTAAAACCTTGCGAGCAACAATTGGTATCTGGTTCAAATATATATGTTTATATCACTCGGAATTAAATTACTTCTGGAAAAAAAATCTGAAAGATTAAATATAGGAGTATAGATAAAAATGAATCAATCTGGAGAACTATAGCTAAAATGAACCTTGGGGTTTTCCTTGACCTTGCATGATTCTCTGCGCCACTGAATGGAACCAGTGTCAGTGAAAATTCAGCATGGCCCTGTCTTCTACTTCCTCAAGAGTTTCTGAGCTAGAAGGGAAAGTAAATAAACTGAAATTATGTAGTAAAAGTGAACCAGAGCTGTGAAAACAGCAAACCGAACCAAAAAAAATCTGATACAGCATATAAAAACTGACTTCATGCTTGACAGCTCCGAAATCTAAGTATTAAATGGGAATGACATCTAAGTTAAAGCCTTACTTAAAACAAAAACCAATAAACAAAGGCTTGCTCTTCTGTTATGTTAACCTTTAGCTCTGTCTAATAGTATTGCCCAAGAATAGGAGCATGTTCCTTCCACGATCCTTTCAGAGATGAAAATGTTGAAGAATAGTTGCCATATACAGCCTGGAATGCTGGCATTGGACATCGTCCCCAACAGAGAGCATAGCACGGACGTATCCTCCTGTCACCGCAAAAACACACTCCCCCTTCTGTTACCATGATTCCTCCACAATCTCTCTAACTTGTCTACTCACAGCCTTGAATGATGCATCTACAATGCATTGCAGATGCTGTATCAAGTGACAAAAGGCACCAGATAGAATAAACCATCTTTCACTTTGATGCTGAGGTTTGTTTCCGACTCTCTCAGTTTCTTGAAGAAAGCTTCTTGCTTTTTAACAACTCTAGCACTTCGAATCAAATTACTTAATTCCTGATTCCAAAAGAAATCCAAAAGATTTCAGAGAAAGATCAACCTCCTTCCGACTTGGCAATAAATACAAATTGCAACAGGCAGCCCTCTTAAATCGTTACATCACCTACTTCGACAGTTGCTTTTCTTACACAGGAAGAAGAAAACAGCAACAGCCCTGAATAATTGATAAGACTATGTAGGAGCCCCGCAATTTCCAGATAAGTTATAATTTTCCTGGAAACTAGAGGAAGACAAGTCTGTTGTGTCAAAAGTGACTTCAGGAAATCCTGTTTCTTCAGCAGCTTAACTTTTAAAGAGCAAGTGTCAGAATTATTTTGACAGTCCTTGTAACTTGGATGGCAACCAAATGCTCACGTTGCCCGAGAAAGACAGTTGGAAGAAAGCTGGAATTTTAATTCCAGAAACAATGGAATACAGAAGGTTTATATTTTACGGCCCAAAACAGGCAGAAGGCCTGGAGCACAACACAGAGGCAAAATAAGCAAATATACCGTAGCATTTACAATGTGTAACTGTACTCTCTTTCTGCTTAGAGCATCACAGCATATAAAAAAAAATGTAGAGGTCCATATTGATGCTTCACCCCCAGCTCACCACGGCTGCCCTGAACCCGAGGCAGCACCACGTTAATGCACCGGTTTCAAACTAGAGGGCACTCTGCAGCTAGAAGCGCAACTTCCAGGACGGATTAAGTAATAAAGTCCAGTGTCTGCGCCAAATAAAAAATCCCTTATGCTTTCTGTGATAAGGTATTAACCCTGTTGCCCTGACCAACTGTTGACCTCTGTTCACTTGTAATCTACTTCAGTTTTGAAGGAGTACAGTAAGTCACCTCTCCTGTTCTGCACCTGCTGGTCAGTGGGACACTATGCCAGCTAACCAGTTCCAGGTCAGTGGGAGTGATCTCTTTCTAATTAGATGTATTTATGTACTTTGGTTTAAAAAAAGGAAAAATCTAGGGTGACTGTGGAAAAACCCAATTATTTCTATGCTTTTAATTGCCTTAAAAGAGAGACTTTTTAAAATTCAGCTTTCCCAGAAGATTTCCGTTTCACTGCTGCAACCCAAGATTAGGACATTTATGTAACAGAGTAACTTTAAAAGAATCCGTAGTAAGTTTATTAGGTGGAATTAGTACTGTTAGAATTCACCTGAGCCACTGTACTTTGCAACATTTAGTCTGTATGAATTCATAGGATTAAAACCAAATCTAAAAGAAAAGAAAGAGGCTTCTTGTCAGCAAAGACTTGACAATTGCTGTATTTCTCAGCTGACTTATCTCTTTAACAGTCAAAGAAAACTTTTTACATTTTAGACAATTTGAAGCTTCCCGCTTATTAACACAAGTTTGATCTATGGAAGCTTTAGTATATGCCGGATCCTCAAACACAAACCCCGTATGACAGAGGTAGTGCTAGGAAAACGAACAATTAAACGGAGATTCCAGTCAGAGAACACTGGTGCCTTTACAGACTGTTGGTACCAAAAGCCCCTTTCTTATTGCAATAACTCAGTTAGCCTGAATTAACTGTGTAAGCTTACATATTCAAATATTCAGCTACTCTTCAGGGCTAGCTAAGATTTCCTTCCTTCATGCATGCTTTGAATGAAAAAGAGAGCACAATTCAATGCATATTACGCTCTCCCCAAGATCCGTGCTATGCTCAATTTGTGCAAGTAGACCACAGGCAAGTGCCGCATGGATTCCTGCTTGGGAACGTAAAGCATGCAACAGAAAAAGAAGCTTACTAGTCCTGTACGGCTTGGCTTGCTGCTTACTGAAGATGCCACAGAACTGAGAGAGCTCAGGGAAGATGCACTTGGGCTCCGTTTCAGGGCTGTGGGAGTCGCAACCACTTTTCGCACAGTTGTCTTTGCTTTCGCTGGTGTGGTCGACGGGAATCCAATCTTCGTAACTTTGTGGACCGGAGCAAATAAACCGTATTTTGGCTGACACTGAAAATACCTTTAAAAAAGCAAAGCAGATAGATGAGTACTAAATTAACTTCGGTCTTTTCAGATACACGGTCTGGCTTCATAAACAGTTCTAATCAATGGTCTAAGAGTATTAAAGGACAGGGTAACAGCTGGTGACAATCTATTCTATATTAGATTGCAATTATTTTTTTTTAACACTATATTTGGAAAGGGGACTTTGAGAGCTGAAACAGCATGATTATATTCTACTGCAAAAATTCAACAGAGCAAACTCTTGAGCTAGAGCTGTTTCCTAAAAATTCCATTCAGATTCAAAATTTAACACGCATAGCTTTAGTCTTCCATACATTCCTCCGAGTTACCAACAACAAATCTGATAGCACAGAGTTAAAAATAAAATTAGACTTTAATTAAATCACGTAGTCTCATATTTTATTACATACATACCTATAGCTGTATGCATATCTGATTATACACAACATATCTTTGGCTATATATAAACAAAAGCAACTCAAAATTTGAAATTGTGATCACCTATGTGAATGTGGCATAATCCTTGTAAAACCTCTTTTTAATGAGTTAAAGGACTGTTCCTTATACCAAATGAGAAAGACAGTGAAATGGTGGTGTGAATTAACGCTTTCTAAGTGTGACTTATTGGAGGAAGCAGCTTTACTGTTCCTGATTCTTACAACGAGGCAAGTATTGGTTTAGCAGCTTTTATTTCCTGTGATGCAGGAAGATTTCCCTTAAGTTCAGCTATTAGATACCCAGAGATATTTTCTTAACTGAGCATTCATTCCAAGCTGAGAAACCAAACAGACTTTCAAAAACCAGGAAATTGTGTTTGCCATTACCAGTCTGTGAATAAAACTCACATGGGAGTAGGAGAGAGCAACTAATCCCATGAATGTGGGGTTGATGCAGACTTTCAGACATGTGTAGGTGTCATAAAATTCAAATCAGTGTCTAACAATCCCGCCCCCCCCATCAGCAGGCAGTCGGGTTTATAGCCTACCTATATAAAGTTTCCCTGATATAAAGTTTCATCTAAGATAGTAAAAAACCAATAGAATATAGAGATGCAAAATCTTTAAGGCGGCCGCTGTCTGGTAATAGACTAACCTTGTTCCAGCAACAGCTCCATCATTCTTCCCCAGAGGTTCATCCAGTTCTACTCCGCACCACTCTCCTTTAGCAAAGTCAGTTTCTCCCAAGAAACGCACAACTCCAGCTTTTGTCCCACCAACCTGAAGCAGTAAGACACACAACTGCATTTAACACATTTCCACATTAAAATACCAAATAGCACATAAAAACCTTTCGGTATACTCATGTTCACAAAGCACATGAACGATGTGACGGGTTCTTATTTCAAGCTGCATATTCTTTTGCCCGAGTTTGTTTCAATACGTTGAATAGGTCTTCACAACCAAATTGTTTACAGAAGAAGACAACCCAGTAACTTCCCTAGGATTTAGTCCTATCCAATTTGGTAGTCAGGAAGTTTGTCATGATTGAAGGCCACAATTCTATTAGATGACTTCATGCAGCTATAAGGTTAAAAGTATATGTAACAAGACTCAGTACAGTCAGCGTACTGAATGCAATAGATTTGTACTACAGTTTCACAGAAATCTCTATCAGCAAATAAGGATTTCTAAGAACTGTTTATTTCTTATTCTAATTCTGAGAGGAAAAGTAAAAAGAAACGAAACAAGAAAAAAAGCCTTTCATGTTTTCTCTGAGGAATAGTTCAGATAAACTACATAGCACAGCCCTCCTGCATTTCAAAGAACTAATACAAAGCATAATGCATAACACTTTGCAAAACTGTAGATGCAAACAGCTATCTGAATTCTTGGGGAGGAGGGAATAATTTTCTTGATCTTGTCTTCACTTGTTTTTCTTTTTAAAAACAAAGGCCAACCAACCAAAAAAACCCAAACAACCAAACCCCCAAACCAAACCAAAAACTCCAAATGTAACACTCCTAAATGGAATATTAGGAATCAGTTGTTCTCAAACTTAAAATATTAAATCTTTACAGCCATTCCAATCACTTACAATGTCTGCAAGACACAGCTTTTTATATTGCCCAGGAAATGAAGTGAAGAAGGAAAAGGTGTTCAGTGTGGCTGACAGTTGCCAAGAAGGGCCACGAGCCAGAGCTGCAGGATTCTTGCAGGTCACAATGACAATATGTTGTGCCCTATTTGTGTGAAAATCTGTTCGGGCTGCATCCAGCATTATGAAAACAAGCAAATGGTAATGAAAATCTCTTCAACAGACTCACTGAATTCAACGTAGACATTTTGAGGGCCTTGGGTTTTTTTTTTCCATTTGTGTTTTCCAGCATGCATTATACAACAATGAATATTTTGTAGCCTTGGCAGAGATGTAACCTGCTAACATGACGACTGTAATTTTCCTTTTTTATACTAAAAAATATTAGGATTTCATATAATTTTTACATCAGACATTCTATTTCTCGGGGGGAACTTCCCAGGATAACTAGAGAACAACAAGCTCCTTGTGCCATAAATTAAGGTGCGTGAACAAAGTACACCAGCTAATTCATATTAATCCATTTGGGAAGCGTTCACACAGGAGGTTAACTGTGAGGAATCTGGGAACGGGGGACATTATCTCGCATGAAAGCACTAAGTGTCCACAAAGTACTAAGGCAGTGCACAGTAGTTGCCCTACGCATTTGTGCTGTAGCTTCTGGCTCATCAAGTTCCCAGAGCCGACAGCTCTGTGAGCAATGCAAGGCTTCAGCTGGGACGGGGAATAAAAAAATAAATAAAATCCTAATCCACAGAAACCTCAGAAAACCAGGTAAGAATAATTAACCTTTTTTTGATATGACCAAGATGAGAAATGGCAACAGACATCTTTTGCCCATATTTAAGGTGTCAGTCCCCTTCTCTCTCATTAGAGCCAATCTTGAAACAACATTTAATCTGCAAATTAGCTTTATATCTTGCTTTAAGTGGCACCGTATCAAATTATTCTTCCTCACGGAATAAAAATACACGAAGTTTACAGCTATCATGACTCAGCCTAATATAGTAACTAGTAGAACGTTTGGTATTTAGTGTTCTTGGCAGAGAACAGGCAAACTTCCCCTCTCAAAAAACAAGTACGAGTACTGTCTTAGAAAAAAAGAATCGTAATGGGCCAAAACAGTCACATGGAATCCAGATCGCCTCTGTGGCACACTGACGAAGAGGGAACATATAACACTTGTTAAAAGTATTTTTTGGGAAGAACTATCCCTTAAGTTGACACATTATTCACCCTCAGACATAACCCACTTCTTCTAGAGGATAAATATCAATCCTAAATAAGTACAAACATCAAAAAAATTAACTGAGCAGCATGAGAGAAAAACACGCGCTTGTGTGGGCTGTCAGTCCATACGACATCTTCCAGGTTGTCCTTCTTATTCCTTTTCCAGCAAGTTTGGGGCGTTTTGTTTGTTTGGGTTTTGGTTTTGGTGTGTCTTATTTTTTCTTTCTTTAAAGATAAATTTGGAAGACATCTTTAGGTGAAAAGTCTGGCTGGTTCTGTCTGTACTGTTTCCCTATGCAATTTTGTACTGTTGTCTGCCTGAATAAACAGAGTTAAAGCAAACGAGGCTGTAAAGACCCATTAAAGAAATTAGACAGGAAAGCTACAACAATAGCCTAGATAAGGAGCATCCCTTCAAAGACAATAGTCAGGTTTGGGTTGCACAGAGATTCCTCCGCTCCTCTTACAGAACTGTTCAGCCAGGCCAAGGAATTTTATTGCAGTTTTGTAGAGTGAAGGGGGTGTGTGTGTGTGTTTTGTTTTTAATTAACAGAAGTCAACTACCAAAACACACACACACAAGCACAAAAAAACCCCTTCTCATAAAAAGGTAAATGCGATATGCAAGGTAAGGGTGTCCTAAGCACTGTAGTGGAAAAGGGTAACTAGATGCGAAGACTCCCAGAGACGGGAAAAACTGTTGCAATCTGTTCCCTCCAGCTCAATCTGTAAATAACCCTCTAGGTAAGGAACACCAGGCTCCAGGATAATACAGATTAAACCTGGATGCAGAATATTCATTCCTTTTTGTTTCATACCTTGGCCCTGCTCGTTTTCCACATCTAGGTAAAAAAAAAAAAAAAAAAAGTATGGCATTTACTGTGAAGAAATTGCATCCAAATCACAAAGCGGGAGACACAACCCAGCAGAAAAGCTTTGGCAACAACCAGCGCCCATTGGGTGTGCGACAGTGATCACAGCGGATGTGCTGGGACTGCAACCCAAGGCCCGGTGGGAGGGAGCAAATGGAGGAATTCATATCCCGAGAACATATGGGGATGCGCAATATGAGATCCCCAAGAGAAACAGCAATGTGCCTAGTCTTGTAACCATGGTACCAGGGTTATTTTAAAACAAGATGCAAGGAAGAACGCCAAGGAATTTTTGTTTTTTCCAAACCTAGTCAAGCTTCTTTGAATAACCGGCTACTACATCTCTGCTTTCCGCAAATATTGAAATGTGTATCCTTACCAATAGTAGGAATCTGAGTACACTGTGGCAGTAAACTGCTCACAGCATCGACAAAAGTCTATATATGCAGTTTTGCTCAATTCTAAGCAAAAGTCTTCAGCTTTAAAGACAGGGTCAGCATTGCTCTATGAAGCCTGAATCTACTGAAGACTTACAGTCATTGACAGACACCTGCCTCAAATAATATATTTATCTGCAGCTGCAATTAAATACTCTGCATGTGACAACACACCTACCTTGAAAGCACTTAGGAAAATTATCACTTGTTCCCTTGGTAGTACAATGGGAAACGCAACTGTACACCACAGTACGGTAAAGGCTTTTCTATGCATAAAAGTTGCTGTACATATACAGACTTACAGTGTTCTAAAGGGGAAAAACAGATTAAGACGTGATTACACTAAACTTTATATACCAATATGAAAAAAGAATTGTACTTACAGAATTATAGCATTTAGTACAGAATTACATAAAAATTATTTTTTTATTAAACTTATAGCAGAAAATGTAAAAATAAAATTAAATTTAAAAAACCGAACAAAACAAACCCAAAAAACTAGTTGCATTTGCCAGCGGATCTATTTCCCAGTAGTGCATGAAGGACTAAAAAAAAAGTCCAGTTTCTAAACCAAACAGGAAAAAAGTTTATTAAAAAGTTTCTAAAAGTTATATGGAAAAAATGGGGCATCACTACCACGAAGACAGTTTTCCATGACCTTCATTCATGCTAAGGCAGGTCACTAAATAATAGATCAGAGAAAAGAACTGCCAGACCTTTTTTTAGTCAGTTATCACACTCAATATAGTCAAGCTGTAAAATGCAAAGCAATAATAAGCCAGAGAATCTAGGTTAGGCTACGGGTCATTGTGAGGTGAGGAAATTTGCTTGGAATTCACTAGTGTTATGTCAAACACATGGGAAAAGTGATTAAATTCTATTTGTCAAATTATAACTAAGCTTCCATTAACTTGCTGCAATGTAAAGTGAAGTAGCAAAATGGGTTTGTAAACCTGACGCAGTTAAAAACTTCCTGATTAAAGCACACTGGGATGAACACGTCAAACTGCGAGGACCTTTGCAGACCTGCATTGCCAAAGGTAAGTAGGAGTAGGAAACAAATAAACCACTGTAATCCTGGGATCTACTCATCAGAATCTTCTTTCTTAAAATTCAGAGGAACCGTTTTCAGCTGGCAAAAGTAATTTTATTTAACCGATTTGTTCACCCATCCAAGGGCAGAAGGAACCATCAGATCATCTCCTCTGGCTCTCCTGAAACAGGTCTTTACATTTCACCCAGTTACATGTGTAATTAACCCTGTAACTACACTGGGCTAAGCCGTATGTGTTGATGTTTTTAGATCAGAGCTGATATCCATCAGAAAACATGCTTCCACTGACAGTCTATTTTCATAGTTAATCACTCCATTGTTAAAAACATATTTAAATTTGAAATAAAACAAATTTGACTGTGGCTTCTAGCCACTGACTCTCATTATGCTTTTATTTTAGAAGATTACAGAGCTCTTCAGCAACTGGCATTCACCATGCAGGAACACGTTTTAAGCAAGACACCTCAATTTTTCCCTTTGTAAATTAAACAGATTGAGTTCTTCAAATCTTTTATTGGAAGATACTTTCGCTTGAGTCATTTTGCAGCTGTGTTCTGAGTTCTCGCCAACGTTTCCAAGGGGCTTTTGAAGTAACTAAGGACACAACTACATAGAGTATTTGAGTACTGACCAAAAAGCACGGTCAGCACTGCACAGAGCACTGTGTATTTTCATCAATCCTTCTGCCACATCAATCCACAAACTCCTCTTCAGCACCTTTAGCTCCTGGATCTTCCTCAGTCACTAGTCCCTCCAGCAGACAGCTGCCCACGGCTGTTATGCAGCCTACACTCTCGCTTTTTGGCTTAGAAACGCTGCCGTTAAATGCAAAATACAGCCAACAGCTTGGCCTGCTGGAGATGAAACAAGTCCCTCTGGACCGCTCCATGCACATTGCTGTTTACCCCTCTGACTGGAGATTTCATTGGGAATGATTTACAATTCCTTCCAGAGCATGGATCAAAGCGCTGAATAGTCTTAGCACCAGATTAGCTAAAGAAAAACCACACTAGTGACCATATCCAATGTCCAATGGTGGCACCAAGACAGGCACTTTATTTATTATTTTTGGGGGTGGGAGGGATGGGTGTTTGCCATCCATTGCCCATCTCTTAAATGTATCAATAGAGTCCAATGCTAATTTTGAAGTGTGACTGCTAGACAGTATTCAAAATAAAAAAAAAAATCCCACCACACAAACACACTACAGTTTCAAAGAAGGAAGTAAAACATGTTTGACAAAACTGCCACATTTTCATTTGTCAACATCTGGTTCCTCTGTCAGTTTTTGCCTGTCTTTTTTTTTTTTTCTTTATATTAGACAGTCTACCTTCAGATTATCCTATTTCCTTCTAGAAATATCTGCATAACATCCAACACTTCATCGAGGCATGACTGGAAGAGTGCTAGAGTGTCTACTAAACTTTAAACTGGACTCCCTAATTCAGATTTTTCAAACCCGCAATTCTGCGAACAGCAGGATTAAAAACGTCAGTTTTCCTGTGGCATTAGATACTACGTTTGAGTGACTGCGCTATCTAAAAATGCAAGAGTGACTCCAGCTACTTCTATTGATGGGAACAGTATTTAGACAAACCTTGATCATGTGAATTCTCTGATGTGCAAAAATCTGCAAAGGCGAATTGCAGCTTTTCCAAAATTGGTGGTTAGGTTCTCTACCTTCTATCAGGCTGTCTGTTTCCATGAAACTTGTAAGAACTTATTTTTGAAACCTCTGTATTTCTACCCAATTTGACTGCAGTTGACTAGCAAGTTCAAAAGCAAGGCCAAAGTGGGCAAAGGAGCTAATGTGCAATAAGAGACTCACACACAGTGCTATCACACAACCCTCCGCTTCCAGAAGAAAATAGTTTAATAATTAAAAATGATGTGCTATCAAGGTTCAATTCAGTCAACTCAGTCACAAAGGAAGCAATACAAAAACAAACAGCAATTCCATACTACGAAAGCCACACGTGAATTTGTCACCACATAAAAAAAAAAAAAAAGCAAAGGTAAAGACTAAAATAAGTAAATAAATAAATTGTTCTTTCGCCCATCCTGTATTGAAACGAGCAAGAACAACATGTTCCTGGATATCATTCCCCTTGGGAAGGCAGGGGGAGGGGAAGGGAAACAGGGAGTCCACACACACACAAAAAAAACCCCAAAACCCAAACCCTATTAACTAAGCCAGTGGAGAAATCACCTATTGCTGCGATTATATCCCAGTAACTCACATGCAATTTTAAGTTAAAGAAGAAGTTGCCAAAACAAAATGACTCAGACACAACTCACACCTTGCTGCAATAAGATAAATATAACGTCTTATTTATCTGTGAGCAGATAGGTAACAATATGTCCTGAAAAATGCTTCAAAGTAAGATTAAAAGCAAGCTGCAGTTTGCACAGAGCAAATCACACCCAGCTAATGAATTACAGACAAAGCCTTTGGATACCCTCTGTCCTTCAGCTATATTCTCAGATATGTTTCATGCTGCGGCAACCACTTCACACACTCATCTGCATTATACTTTACAGTATCCAAAATACTGTATCTCGATATACATACATAAATATAAGAATTACTTTCATCCTTGACTTAACATGACAAAGCCGTCAAAATACCTTACAGTCAACTCAGCTTAAGGATAAAGCAAAAGCGTGATTGAGGTGTTAAACATTGCGGCACGTTTGCAGTCAGACTAAAGGAGAGGACAGCCCCAGCAGAGCACACAACAATCACATGTTCTCAGCTTCCAAATTTTTCTTCCTTTTCTATCCTCACATGCATTGTGGCAAGACATTTTTGCATTGCTTTAACTGTAACAACGCCAATGAATTTTCTACCAGTTAAATACTGTTTTTCTAACAATTTTCTAACTGGTAATACTGTTTTTCCAACAGTTAAATACTGACTATTATAGATTTTTAAATAGACTAAGCTCAAAAGTGCATTAGAATGTTACAGAAACTAGAAAATGGAAAACTTAAAAATACAACATGGTCAATGCAGGATTATTTCTAAAGGGAGAAACTACTCTCCACACGTGAAGTTTCTTTCCCTCTTTGTTGCTTTTAAGTGCCCTGGAATTTAATCAGCTGACAGACTTACGTCATGTTTACTTGAAGATAGGTTACATGGGTGGAAACAAATCTGACAATAATCTCCTATCAGTCTTTGTCTATTACATCACTGAAGAACTTAGTAAGAAACAAAGAAGCAAGAAATAACTTACAGCGAGCAGTGCAAAACAGACAATAAGAAGAAATTAGATGTTACTCATGCGTAGGGAATAACTTTGCAAAAAGGCCACATCAGCATCTGCCTGTAAATCTAGGCTGTAACCTTCCGTGAACATATGGACGGAGGCCCAAGTTCCAGCTTTACAGCTCAGCTCCAGAAGCATCAGATTTGGCAGACCGTGAAGAAGCTGTAACTGGTTAAATGAATGAAAGCACTTTAATCCCTTGAGAAGGCTAAGGCCCCTTAGGTTGATAAGATTTTTTATTTTTTATTTATTTATTTTAAATACAGCATCTGGTCCCTCCAGGAAAAAGCCTAAAATGCTCTCAAAGCTGCTTCAACTTTTGGTAGGTGTAACGGTTGTCACACAAAGCAGGTTTCCCCCCTTTTATTCCAACAAGTTGGGGTTGTTTGGTTGGTTAGTTCAGGGGGTTTTGATTGTTTGTTTGTTTTTTAAATCAACTTTGCATTGAGCTCTTAAGAAACCATAAGTGTTTGCAGTACCAGGGCAAACAGGTTCTCTGGCTGCAGCTCAAACAGGAAACAGAAACTGGCTTAGCCTGAAAGTAATTTGTTTTCTGAATTAGTTTTCAGCTATTCTTCCCCCACCTGGTTTAGTACCTGGGGACACCACTTCCACTGCCACAAGAAGGGATCACTTTTTGCATAGGAATTCTTATTCACACAAAGTTCAAAATGCTGAAACTGTAGCCTAATTTTCATCAGGCAAGTCAAGGACAAGTGCATTAAAGACCTTGCACTCTGTCGTTAACCCAGTAAAGGCTGGACGAGCGCAATGAAGGAAGCGCAGATTGCCACATCAACATTTCCTTCTTTACAGCAATCCCCAAATAGGAGATCAGGCTGCCCAGACAACTAAATCACATCCAGATTCCAGAAACACACTTCAGACGTTAAGAATGGAAATTATGGTTAATACAGAGCCATTTGAACGACCTTTTGCATTAATAACTTTTTCTTTGGTTCAGCTATATTATTTTTTCCAGTAAAGGTTATACATCAATGCAACAAATGAAAAGCTGAATAAGTAGTTACATATCAGAAACCACAATTCTCTTAAATACGTACTTTATCTCCCCATATTTTCAACATTTCTACGTATTAACATGAAATATTTCCAAATACTTGTTAGTGAAAGGAAAATTACTGCTCAGCTTCAAGTCAACTAGGCAGTTAATGTACATGCTTGCTGAACGTGGCTCAGATATACCGGGCTTTGAGGGAGACAGACTTCTTATCAGAGATTTCCAAGACAGCAGAGGGCTTGTTTGCTGTTTTAACCTAATCGTCTTTGAAAAGCAATAAGCTACAGAAATCTAAAGGACCTCTCTTTTTGCACTGGAATATCCATTTTGGGGTATAATACTTCAGCTCGTGTATTCACTTCACTTAGTTTGATTTGCATTTGATTTGCTTTGACTCCTCCAGAACCTCAAGAAAGAGAACTTCTAAGAAAACAGGACAACGTGAATTTCTCCACGATTATTCTATTTCCTTTACGGACATTGATGTCTACCATGAGCTATTTTTCTGATGTTTACAACTTGATTTAAGAGCCTGGAATATGTCTTTTTCAAATGGAGAGGGGGAAAAAAAAGAAAAATCTACTACAAGTATTTTTCTGCAGTCATCCACAGGAACACAACTCAGTTGACATATCACATAACTGACAGGCTTTGGGCATTGACCACCTCTCTGGGAAGCCTGTTCCAATGTTTGACCACCCTCTCGCTAAAGAAACGCTTCCTAACGTCCAGTCTAAACTTCCCCTTTTCATCTCCACATCTAATGCACAGTTCAGCACAACCTCACATGAGATACTCTGAGCAAGCCTGCATTTGAGAATCAACCACCTCACAACTCCACTTCCTTTTTGCAGCGGAATTCCTTCTCTGATAAGTATTTGAATGAGTGCCCCAAACCCTTAGTTTGTATTTAACCAATATTCTTTCTAATTTTATCTGAATTATCTGAATTTATCTGAAAGATTCTACAGGGCACCTGTCTTTGTATCCAAATAAATCAGAAATAGATACATACATTGGAAGCTTCCTTTATTTCCTATGTATTTTTTAAAGACATCGGCTCTCCCATAGAAGTTTAGTTAGACTCTACACGTGGGACCGTGTAGCATTAGGCAATTCGAACTTTAAGTGCACAAAAGACCGGTGAAACTAGAGATCAAACAAATAAGATTAAGATATTTTTTCTATCTACACAAAAGAATACAAACCATATACTACAGCTTTAATCATCTCTTCAAGATTTCTTTATCAGCCTTTAATCAAACTACCTCATCCCAACACCACTGGCGATGAACACCTGACACAGTAGTTTGCTGTGACAGAGTGCAGAAGCAACTGTGAAGAGTTTACAGCTTCTTTTCAGTAGAGGAATACTGCTAACATCTCAGTAGCAACCGAAAAATGTTCCAACAAAGCTTAGCTGTTGGGAAATGTCAGTTTGTCAAGCCTGAAATGCTTTGAACCCAACACTTAAGGTTCAACAAACTTCCGACAAATTTCCATTTGTAATGCAAAAAAGAAGCCCAGTTGAGATGTGAATTTGTAAATGCATTTCTCTGGCATTTAAACAGTTGTCAGAATGGCCTCTCTTTTCTTGATAACCCAGATCAGGCAGAAAAGAAGATGCAGGATTTTTGCCTTTTTTGTTGACAGTATCATCCCAAAACAGCCAGTTGCCAACAACAACAACAAAAAAATTGAACTGATCAATTCAAGGTAACTCCTATTAAGTACATTTGAAAATCAAAGTCAGAGGGAAAAATTTAACAGATTGAAATACTCCAGTCTAACACTCCACACCCTAAGATCACACACCAAGATCAACAGAGTTGAGCCACATCTGAAGTCCATTCTGGAATGTAATCTTAGCTGACGAGCTGTGTCTCACCCACCTATGAATTTGCCCTTAAGGACATACTTTTCCAGTTAAGCATTTTAATAAGACTCCCAAATGAGCTTTTGTCTATCATGAATTCATTGTTCTGCTGAACTGCAATTCCACACTGCTGGAGGCTCACCGTTTTCAAGACGCGATTTTAAGCAGTTGTTTTCCCCAGATATCCATAATCATCACAGCATTGCTATTATTGAGAACCTTCAGAAAGCATTCAATAGCAGTCGGTCCAACCTGCAAGAACTGATGTGTAAGGGCAGCATTTAGTCGCTAAAGTTCTGCAACGGTACGGTCAGACTGGAGCATCTCTCAGGTGTATGATGCTACATTGTCACTTAGAGGGGAAATTCGGTGCTGAAGCGGGACTTAAATTCCATCAAGCCTCTCATCCTCTTCTGTAACATATTACTGAAAAGTTACTGCTGTCAGTATAAATAAAAAACAAATGGCATGGAGCAGTCCAGTTACATTTGTACCTTTGACGGAGATGGAATGGCTAGGCAAGCTACCGTAGGTGACAGGCAGGTCTTTCGCAACAACCAGTGCGAGCTGTAGGCTCTGAGGACAGTTTCCAGCAATTACACAGTAATAGCTCAATTCTACAGTCTATAGTGCTGGACAGGAGTCCAGTGGCAGAGAAAAAAAAAAAAAAATTAACAGGTGAATGGATTATTCAGCCAAGTTTACTATTACTTGCACTAACCTGGTGATTTCACATATTTACATCTGAATTGTTATTAGCCATGACATCAGCAGAGTCTGGGATCTACTACAAAAAATTAGCATGGCACCCAAAAGGGTTAAAAAACAGCAGACAAGAATCCTGTCCCTTTAACATTCATATTCCTGTGGGTACACTGTCCTATACGGGCGTATAAATTACAGACATGCATCACCGACATGCTGTGCTAGGAATTGTCCCAAAACCTCAAACTACAATTTGATGATTCAACAGGAAGACTTAAGGCAAACAGAGGAAGTAGGGAAGATGAAATACTAAGCTTAACCTGTTCTACTTAACAAACAGAATTTGGGACCTTATTACTATCAAACTGCGGCACTTAGCATATGCTTCTTCTGTAATTTGCCCTAATAAGCTACAGGAAAGTTAGAGTGACGCCTCCATAGGCATCAGAGAATTTTCCCACCCAAAGAGGACAACCCAGAAGATCTCACAAAGATCCTTGAGAGAAAGGCAAACGAATGGTTAAAAAAGCGACGCTGCCTGGAAGATGACAGGGCTCTAGTCTCTGACAGAAATAGCTAGGGATAAACGGTAAATCTTTGTTTCCATTGCCACTCCAAGAAAACACATCTCAGCCCAACACTAGCTGTCAGCCAAACCCTGCCCTCACTTCACCTCAGTCTCCCTCGCACTTTCTTCAACTTGGCCTTATGTTTTAAGCTCTCTTTGAACAGAAAGAGGAGTCAAATTCTTCCTTAGAAAAATAATAATAAAAAAAAGAAAATCAATCCACCTTCACTACAGAATCATTATCTGGTGAGGCAGTGCAGGACAAACAATAAAATCCATGAGGTTTTTGCAACACAACATTCTTACGATAAACCCAGGAATGCTTCCTATACCAGAGCATTCATTCCTGTCCTGGTTTTTTACCTAATGGAAATTTTTAAAATTATATTGTAAATAAAAAGAGATTGTATCAAAACAATAGTAATACAATTCTTCAGCTTAATGACACGTGCAAGTAATTCAAACTTAAAAGCAGATCTCTGTTACAGGGATCATAGATCTGGTGGACATACAAATATCACTCTAGTTATATCTGAAGGCTACATACACAGCCTTTAAATAAAGAATACAACATAAACAATGTATCACCAGCTTTCTACTGCCTTTTCAAGCAAAGGCTAGTGTTTCAAGGCAAAATTTCCCACTTTTCTTAGTAGGTGCATGTCAAATCAGTTATCAAAAATGACCCATGCTCCATTACATTGATCCAAACAGAAAAGGTATACCACCTAATTTAAAAAAAAAACATTGAAACTAACAAAACTTAACTCCCTTTTAAAAGAGTGAAATGATACTCAGCAGAAGCATTTATGGTTCTGAATTTAGGAAGGGCAGCCAAGTAACATGGCACATCACCAACAGAACACGTAATTCCTGGGTGATCGGTGGCATTATGTGACTGCTTCTGTTGCTGCCTATCACTACTCAGGGGAACAATCAATTATTGAACTGTTAGTTTTCTAAAGACACGGCCCTGAACAGGGCAAAAGAGCTGCATGGAAATCTTACAAGCTCGGGTTTTATTTAGCATGACTGTAGCTCTTCAGGTTATAGAAAGATAAGCTACAAAAGACCAAATGTCTTTTTTAAACACTGGCAAAACATAATAGATTAAAAACTGCCAAATTAACCATTTTATCTTGGTAATGCAAAGATCTTCCTACAGTGTGCAAAACTGCACGTGAAGAACTTGTCTACAGAAGACGCTCAATAAAAAGAAAGCCAGAGCATAAATTTACGTTATCTTGACCAAGGAAACAGTAGAAAAGTTTTGAATATCAGGAGAAGTTACAGTTTATCAATCAATCAAGAGCAGTCACAGAGGCAGCAGGGGAATCTTACCAGAACTCGATCTCCAATTTTGAGCTCCCTTTCTCCTTTCTTTAGTGATCCGGCTTCAGAGAGATTTGATACAGATTCACTTGCAGTTTTTGAAAGATTGCTAATCTGAGGAGGAGTTGAATGTTCCTTAGCAGCAAGTGGTGAAGTTTTCTGCGGAATTCCTGAAGGGGGAAGTGCAGCAGATGAAGAGACCATACTAGCAGCTGATGTGGAAGTTGGTGATGTAGCTCTAGAAGCGTGAGCTGTCTGTGTACCATTGGCTTCATCTTCTGTCAGCACTTTTCTTGTCAATTTTGATGGTCTTGTAAATATTCCCCTCAAGGGTTCACACTGGAAATAGCGAACTCCAGCCACAGAGCCATCATTCTTACCAATTGGTTCATCTAGAACAATCCCTGCCCACTGTCCTGGAGCAAACTGCGTTTCACCAAGGAATTGAATAAAGCCAGGTTTATTTCCATTGACCCAAACGCGCTCCCCAACTCTGAAATCATCCACAAACTCTTCATGTGCATCTGCAGTGGTTGTGCTTGAGGTCTTGTCACTGGAAGCTGCTTTTTCTGCCGGAGCTGGAATCAAACACAATAGAAAGAAAATACATGAATATTCCAGAGAGCATCATTACTTAGTTTCAATGTAACAAGCATTTGGAACAGCATGATATCTAAAAGGAAGAGCACAATCCCAAGTTTTCTTACTTATGAAAACACTGTAATCTCTGGAATACCATAATTCAAAATCTAAGGACAGAAACACTGAATTAATTTAACACAAGTTTTGGTAAAAATCTTGTAAAGATTAAAAGTCTTACCTCAAAAACTACCCAAACATTTTTTTTTTATCATGACAAGTTTTTTCCAAGGAAAACCATTTGATCACATCCAATTAGTAACTTCATTGTTTTTGCATGTAGTACACAGAATTTTTGTTGCATCAGCAATACAAGCAAAAATATCTTGGAGTAAATAGTAAAAATAGTGCATACTCATAGCTTTCAAGGTACTTTTTGTTAAAAGATGAGTAAGGGAAAAGTTATTTAACTATTCCTTACCAGCTGCAACAGATGCAGGTGTTTTCAGCAAGGTACTTCCATGCTTGAGGGTCTTGGAAGGAGCCTTAAGTCCACTTGGTTTTAACATACTCATCTTTTTGCAATACCGCTATAAATCCTCCTTGTCTGTAGCAACTATCTTTTTCCAAACATGGATAAAATATATTATTCTAATTTTTCCAACTCTGGAACAAACCTGTATATAAAAATATTAGACATGGGAAAAAAAAGAAATCAGTATTTTAACTCCCACAGAAGAAATTTCTACATATACATGTAGTCTGTGTATTAACGCATGAAAGAAGATGCTTTACAATAACAACCAGAAGCATTTCCCAGGATAGCATTTCCAACCCTTCATCTTCTGAAGGCCATTTCCTATTAAAAGACTGAACCTAAAACATCAAAATAACTCACTTCACTGAATGTTGCTGTATTCATCTTGAGCTTTAAACTAAAAGGCTATTTTAAGAAAGAAAAACAAAGCCCTTAACAGCATTACTAACATTACGCATAGATATAAGCAGTCTGCGCACCCTACTGTTTTCAGTCGCATTTTTCAAGTGTTGCAATATCCCAGCAAAAACAACTTGAGACTAGAGAACTAACTGCAAGAGAAAGCAAGAGAACCGGGACTTTCACAATAAAAAGAATAAAGTTTTTAAGAGAGGCTGGAACTGAGAAATTAAGACTGATCAACAGAGTTAGACGATGACAACTAAAAAGCGAAAATCCACCTCGGCTGTATGTGATCTTTGAGATCACAAGATACGCTGGCTCGCAGTCCCCAACACAGTGCCCCAGCTACGCTCCTCTGGACAGAGGAGGAGGGACTCTTCCCGAGGTTGCTAGGATAGAGCGCTGCTCTGACTTGGAACCCAGCTATAAGCTTTTCAGGGAACTATGTCATGAGGGTTTTGCCACAGAAGGCATCTTCCTTCTGATTACAAAAGCTTTAGCAAGGCTCTTTAATCTATAATGAAAAACCTAATTTATTTTTTTTTTTATAATGCAAATTTGAAGCCAAACTGTAAGGTGACTGCTCTCCCCACCAGCTCCTACAGCATAAACTGTTCTGCATGAACACAGCTTGGATATTTGTGAAGCTTTATATATAAAGGCAGTGACAGAACAGCTATGCCCACTTAAAAAACAAAAACAAAACCCCAAACCAGCATGCATCTAAACAAACACCTGGGAAAAAAAAAAGAAAAGGAAACACAGACATGTAGCAATAGACTGTTTGCTCAACTGTTTGCTCAGAACATGACAAACAAGAACTGTAAAGCAGATCCCAGTCCTGCCCTTCACTCTGCATTTTGGCCCCAGTCAGTACACATGCACACGCCCGACTGCAGGCTTCCCAAACCAGTATTAGCAGTGCCCCTACTGGGCACACTGGGCACCCAGTATGTTTAAAGGCAAAACAAACACTACTGCAGGACAGACTGCCACGCTACAGGAAGGAAGACTAAGGAGACAAGCCAACCGTGTCTTTTACCTACCAGGATAAGTTATAAGTTTTACCCTTCATGTATTATTAACAGCCAGCACATCAGCGCTCCTAAAAATCAATTCACTGTGAAACAAACAAAAAAACAAACCAAAGCAAAAAAAAAAAAAAACAACAAAAAGAAAGAAACTATCAGGCACACTGCTTTGTGAACTTAAATAACAAAGTGAAATATTTCTTCTGCTATTTCAGGATCGGGCATGCCAAATTCAAGCCATTTTCTAAGAAGCCTACAAAAATGTTACACTTTAAAAAGCATTAATTACCACCTTGGCTTTCTGGTCTTTGTCTACAATTGAAGTTATGCTCCATGAAAACTCTGAAGTAGCACTGCACAGATCGCTGAACATTTTTTCTAGCGTTGCCAGAAGTATGTCACCCCCCCATCCGCAGAGTTATGACTACCGAAGAGAAAAATTCCTCCATTGTTTTTGCAAGACGTATGCCAGTTTACTATTAAATTTTAAGTGGGAGCTTTCATGTTCACAAACATGAAAGGAGAGTTAGCTCTTTAAAATCAAAGCAGGATAGGCATGAAATACAACTAAGCCATTAAAGAACCGAGAGCCACACAGTTATACAGAAGGACAACTAAAGGATCACCCAAGATGTCACTTTGGACACGGCAGGAACTCTGTTGGGTTTTCCCCCCCTCCTACTACATACCTGCCCTCCCTGCTAAATCCGAGTGCATCATATTTCTTCATATTTTGATTTAGAAGTCTTATAAAACTGCACTTCACTTGTAAATGCCATGGACTTGAAAAGCCTTCCTTTTCTCTTACACACAAGTTTCCTACCTGTTCTTCCTCACGCTGCAGGCCCTATTCCCTCCAACGCCAGGATCTCCACGCACACCTCCATTACTTTCCTCAACCCATCAAACTCCATGGAACGGAAAACCCGTACATAATAAAGAAGGATTTGGTACAAATACGGAAACGCGAGAAGTATCAAGGTCAGTTCTTTTTAGGTCACAGTCTTCTCTGTCAGTGCCAAACACCAAATTTATGGAAATTTAACCACCTCATCTGGGCCAAAGGCAAGTTCCCCTTCAGAAAGATTGCCTCCTAAAATCAGGAAGCTAGAAGCTATCCTACAGTATTCTGCCACTCTTTTGCATATAATACCTCTTTTTTTTTTGCCCCCAAAGAGCATTCCAGCACCACACAGTTAGTAACCATCTCTGTTGTGCCAGGATAGGTATATTAAAAGAAAACAAACACAAAATTGCCCCCTAAAATTACATTTTGCCAGTTTCAAATAATTATTTATTAATAGACCTTTAACAAACCTCTGCTTAACAGAAACTCAGAATGTTCTAATATTGCATTTCTTGGCTCAGGGTACTCATTCATATTTTAATCTTGCTCTCCACAGTCATGGGTTATATATTTGCTGTGTCATTTGCTTTTCTCAATATACAGGCCTTCAACGAGGCCAGAAGTAACACAATCCCTTGTGCCCTGGTTTTGGAGTTACTGAAATCGTAGCTTAATTCAAATAACTGCAAAATACAGGCAACACATTTTGGTAAATTGCTGCTTTATTGCAATAGTGAAAATGCAACTTTTGGTCTTAGAAAGAGACAGGACCTTCATAGTAGCATTTCCTAATAGAATTCATAAACCACTGAAAGCATGTAAATTTGCATCAGGTGATCTGAAGCATTACGCACTCCGGCATTTCCTAGCAGGCTCCAGATGTCAATTACCTCACTTTAGTTCTCCTCAGAGAGAGCAGCTAGCTACTTGTCTCGATTTGTTCTCTTTCTGTCCCCGAATCTGCCTCAGCTCTCCTGAAAAAGAATCTTTATAACCAACAGGCAATAACATTAACTGTAAGTTTTTCAAAAGGTCATATCTGGAACCTCAGGAAATGCACAGAAAGAATCTGATGATATATACGACTGAAGTGTTCAGAAAGCCACACGTTCTACCAATAACTTAATTGGGCATAAAAAAGAGATTTTAAACACAAGCTTTACACTTGTGTCACTACTGGGAAATATGATTTCATACAATATGAAAACATGTTACGTTCTCGAATGAATTGCAATTTTGTGTGTGTTGACTACTACAAATTTTCCAATGCAGACATGAATCCTCGCATTGGCCCTTTTAGCTGATTAAGAATATCTTTATTCTTCTTATCTACCTTTTACGGACCTAGAAGTAGTGCATGGATCAAAGCCATCTGTAAGCAACAAGTTGAGAATCATTGGTTTAAGAAAATAAATCCTAGTAATCTGACAGTAGATACGAATTTTGTTGGCAAGTTGATATGAAAAATAAATAAAATTTAACCATATAACCCTGAATTTAAAAAGCAGAATATTTTCCAACTGTCAAAAAAGGAATTCCTATAATAAAAAGAAAAGAAAACAGTTATCCAGCACTGTTTCTTTCCAGACTGTATTTTCAACAACTAATACTCCAAAAACAACTGGAAAACAGGAAAAAAAGTTAAAACCTCAGCTTACTCCTTTTAAGAACCCTATAGTCACACAAGAATATAATAGTACCAGTAGTTCTTTAAGCTTAGTAGTTCTTTAAGCTTAGTTGACATCTGCCAAGCCCACTGCCATCACCACACTCTCCCTCCTCAGGACAGGTTGTGTCATAATTAGAAGTAAAACGTTTCATCAGATAAAACATTTGAAACAATGACTTGACAATTTAAGGAAGAAACGTTTGTTAACATCACTACTTGGGACTACCATGGAACAGAGGCAGTGTTTCCATGGAGAAGAGCAAGTCGTCTGTCCATTTGGTACGGAAACAAAGAGGACATTCTAGAATAGAGCGGCATAATGTTTGAATTGACTCAAAACGGACTGTATAATCTCTGTCTTCTGCGTGCAGACACATGCAGTCTGACTCGGTGCAGCATGCTTTGAGGCTGGAACACTACTCTTGTGGTTTATTTGTATAATAAAGTGAAACCGTTATTTTAATCGATGATCATCCGCTATCGGTCATGCACAAGCTCTTCAAAACATTTCAAATTTAAAAGATTAATATTAAATTTACTTAACACCAGTAAGAGACTAAAAGCTGTTTGAAATGCCTTTCGATGCCAAGACATTTCTAAGCTCAAAAAAGAGACCACTTCAACTTGTTAATTCTGTTAAGCATACCAGTGCTCTGCAAAATACATAAACATTAACAGATACCGAGTAAATATTCTAGAAGGACTGTGTAGAATACAGAACTCTGCTAAAAATCTCCCAGGGATCTGTAACCAGAGAAGATCATATGCAATCCCTGTGGCAGCCAACTAGCAGGTATCTAGAAAACAAATTCTGACCATACCATGAAGAAAATGTAACATGTACAAAATACATCAGAAAATCCCTTCTATAGAAAAGGGATATGGAAAATACATTTCAAAGACCACTACAATCCCGTAACTTCACTTTCCTCGGAGAAAAAACAAACCCACTACATGAAGCACCATGTTTGAAATAGCAGCCTGAACAGCATTTCTTAAATATCTGTTTCATACTCTTGATGTTCATATCACTATTGCCAAGCTTTCAAAAGCTCAGTAACTATTCCTCAAATATCCTGGCAATGGTTTAGAGAAAGTAACTTGGAATTTTGAACCCAGAATGTTTTCTCTTCTGCTTCACGAGTTACTCCAAGAGCTCAGACCCTTCACAGTTACAAACGCTTACAACTCCTAAAATTATTGCAATCTCAAAACATTAAAGCGTATAAGCATCTTTGGTATGATTCAGATCTAATTCTTATACAGCTCTAAAAGTTGTTTTTGCAGTCTCCTGGGCTGGTATCATGTTTCTGTAAAAAGTGAGTATATATGTTTCCAGAAGCACTTAAAACAATGCTTTTAGTTGAATTTATAGGCCTTTGAAATTCATACACAATTTAAAAATACAACCACATTTCGGCTTTGAACCAAGTAAATGCCTTCACATCACACTGCTATTTGCTTTTCGCTGCCTCTTTAAGAAGATTTCTCTCTCTGCAAGAAAGTGCCAGATCACAGAGACCAACTTCGGGAAGGTTCAGATAGGAATGAGATTAATTCATCCACAGCAGGTCCCCAAACTGACCGGACTGGGACATACCCACCATCATCCTTACTGAAACAATTCTGGATGAGGTAGCCACAGCACAGGGATAAACAGCAGAAAGCAGACAGGCTCACTCCCCCTCCCGAAACAGCATTTCCTGTTGCCACCATCTTGTTTTGTTTCCAAGGAGGAATAAGAGGATAGCCCTTCACTACCACATATCGTGCAGTAAGATTTCTCATGTTTGGGGAAAATCGCAATGTCAGCACATCCAGAGCGTGAGAGATGAGCCACATCCTGGAACAAATGTCTTCTTGAACACGGTGCCTCCTCTGCCACGTCCTGGGTCTGCTGGAGATATTTCGTATTGGGCAACCATGAAGACTGAACCACCGTTTTACAAGCGGTGAATTACATTTACAATGAAAAAATTCCACAGGGCACAATATCCATTGTAAACATCACGCTAAGCTTCAAAGTCAGTTCTGTAACAATTACAAGAGATATTTGGAAGCCTTCATGCATTAACTTTTCAGAACTTCTCTTGTAAAGATGCAGCACACTTGGGATTCCTAGCCATTTACTACTTAAATACACCCATTTTGGAGCTGTGAATTCACAGCAAGGTCTCTTTGCATTCAGCCACTGAAGCCAATTACTGAAATGGTCAATGAACTTCTCTCTCTGAACCTAATGCTCATGACTTAGTGCAAATTCAGTATGTTTTGTCAGCTCCAAAGCATTTACTGAATGAGCAGCAAGTTCAGACTGAAACAAGCCAGAAAGCACTGTAGGCATTTGATAACAAAGCAAGTCACAAACAGCAAATTATTATGGTACTGATGTAACAACGTCTGTATAATCACTGTTAAACCAAATCGATGATCTGAACATTGCTCCAGAATTTAACTGTACTGTTCAGCGATTAGAGACTGTGGGATTACAGAGGGATCTTCAGGTATCATTTAAGCTGAAATGACTAGAATTTAAGAAAGAATTTATATATAAGCCAGAAACTAAACAGAATCAAGAATTTAAAATTTCAATAGAATAAGGGTTGGCATTTTGGAGTCTACATTTGATTACTTATTCAATACATAGCAATTACAAGAAAGGGAGCATTTAAAAACATGACTTCAGTTTTATTTTGTCTCCCAGAAACCATGGCTTTTGATGTCAATTAATCAAGTAACATGATGATGTGAATATATTCTTCACGTACATCACTACCATAAGAAAAGAGACCAAAATAATACGCATCATTTAATTCAATGTTTATCATGCTAAGTGCCATCAAATTATATATATTTGGCTTACTAGATGCTCTGCTTACTGCCAGAATCAAAATATATGGGCTGCTATGTGCCTATCAAACCGGTGTTTTGTACCTCACCTTTAAAAGTAGAAAAAAAAATTGCATTTAAAACTGAGATGAATAGGTGGAAAAAAATTAAAAGGAATACAGACCTTTCTCTCAGATCTGTTGTTTGCAGATACTGATACAGGGAATAAAAATTTAATAAGAAAATGAGCAATAATGTCCCCTAGCTTGTATAGGATTGTTCTTCTTACAACATTCTACTTCAGCTCATTCCAGCCCAATCCAATATAACCATCGTATGAATTCTAGAGAGGTTTACTCTTCACAAAGGCAAACACTCATCCTACATGAACCACACAGCCCCAAGTTTCTCATACCATGCTCTTAACATCAATATGAATTTTATAAAAGACAGATTCTTGAAGAAGTGCATCTCTGATTATTTTAATTAGGCATAACTATTAAATTAACGGAATGAAAGCAATCCTTTGCTCTTCTGAAGTGCCTTCAAAGTCACTGCCAGGATTACTCAAGGAAATTACTGTTGCATGCGAGTTTTAGTATATCTTTATTCTATCTCAAAAACACAGTTTACTTCTGCTATGGTAAAAATACAAACCCAAAAGCTTGTAATAAGTTGGGAAGTATGTGCACGGGTATGACACAGCTCTTTTGATAGTGTCATTGATTTGATGAACAGAACTTGAAACGAAGAACGGCTGACAAATTACTCAAGCTGAATCATATCTATCTGATCACTAGCAGAGATCCTGGAAAATCTTTCAACTCTATTTTAGAGGGCATTTGTTTAGATAAACATTACTTAGTGTGAAGCAACTAGTGTGTTCAGTGAACCAAAGACACCCAGAGGATATTCAAACCAGTCCCAACACAGTAATGCAAACACTATGCCTTGTCATCACTCATCCCACTATCAAGCAACCACCACACCACAGTATAAGGACATCCCCATAAATAGCTACTGGTTTTCTGTAACTTCAAAGAGTGAATCTCTGTTTCCTTAAGAACTCAGAAGACACTCCTACTTTCTTGTACGCTTAGAGGGACTGGGAAAGAACAAAATTTGTCATTTGGGAATTGATCCAAACTCCCCACAATGCTGTCCCTCATTAAGGACATGGCTAATCTAGAGCTCAACCAGCAACTTTAGATTTGTTTCTAAACTGACATATATAGTAGATGCTGTATTTCCCTATCATGGAGATGATTTGAACTGTTTTCCGTGAGAGTTCACAGATCCATAGCACATTCGGGACCAAGGGCTTCTAGATTATCTTTCAACATCAGGGCTTTTATGGCAGCCAGACCTGCAAACAAATCTGTATTTCTCCTTTGATTTTGAACCTGCTGGGTAGTTTCAACTAAACAAAATAAAAGGCAGGAGATTTCTACAACCAAATACTACATTCTTACAAGTTTCACAGAAGGAGGCCAACCAGTAGGAGGGAGACTTGTGTTCAAATAGTCTCCAGTTTCTCCCAATGACTTTAGATCAGACCAACTGATTTCTCAAGCACAATGGAAAAACCAAGTATTGCCACCAGTACACTTGGTAGCAGCAGGTTATCAGTATGTTTGGAGATAACATAAAATTTGAATATAATATAGTTAGGAAGGCCACCAATATGAGATGCAAATCCACTGAAAATCAGAGGGTTTTAGTGACATTGCTAAGTTGGTAAATAAGATACATGGCTGTTTTTCTACCTTGGAAAGTGTAGGATATTCACTGCAAACGGGATAAACGAGATTCTCTCTTCATGTGCTTGGGAAAGGGAAAAGGCAGGGTAAATGGCTATAACTAAGAAACTGTACTAAGAACAAGATGATTCAGATGAAAGATAGTAAGAGGCTTAGGACCTCAAACCATCAGTCAGATATTGCAGCAACGCTTTGAGGAGGGTAATTATTAAAGCTTCTGCTCTGATTATGGATTTTAATTCTGCAGCAAGGACATTTTAAGTCACCTCATCTTACCATCCGATAGCTTGCTATGCTCATCCGGATTCCTAAATGTTTTGGGATCCTCAGTAAAAAAAATATACCATTGAAACACAAAGACTTAGACTGCTGAATACAAAGCAAAAATTAGAGAAGAAGAATGTAACAGTAAAAGATTATTTTGGGCTAGCAATTTGTGAATAATTTTTTCTCAATCTATGTTGCTATTTCTAAACACAGTCTGTTCATTTTTTTAAAGATATTCCCATCTTTAATTAATAAGGAAGAGCTGATAACTGTTAAAAAGCTTAAAAAAAAAATAATCACAGAAACCATGATGCAAACTCTAACACTTCAAGTTGCCACTGTACACACACATTATAAAAATGTCACTGCTATAGTCTATTAAAAGATCAGAAAGCACATGATCCTCCTAAGCACACATCATTCTCTACAGAATGAGTCAAGGACTGAGAAGTAGAGAAAGTTTTCACCCAAGAAAGTAAATAATTGCCACCTCTTCTGGTAAACCCACTACTGATACTTACTACTTTTCCTACATTTTTCCAAGGAAATTCTTGCCTTTCCCCAAAGCCCTCCATTTTGATAGCAAGAACAACAAGTCGTCTGACTGTCTGCACGGACTTCTGATGTTAATGCACTTCAACCACCTCAGTAAGTGCATTCAGTCCACAATAATGATTATGATTTTGCAATAGTAGAGCATCAAGTTTAGGTTATTTGGGATCTACAGTTTAAGTGAAAGTTTGAGAAGGAAAATACGGCGTTCTGTCAGTCTCAACACCAAATGCATATAAACAAAGACACAGGGTTTCTCCATAATACTGTTACAACTGAAGCAGCTGAAACAAAGATGCTGCTTTTTAGAGTAAGAATTTAATTTTGATAGACTTGGGTGAAACTGTAACTGTTTCACACTCTTTGAAAACATCAAGTCAGCAATCCCTTTTTAGCTCTCCATGGTCTTAGCCTTTTAAATTAGCACCATGACTGCTACATGGCTGGCATATAATAAAGTAGAAGTACAAATACAGAACTTAGATAAATATTGAGTGGATGCTGCTGCCAAGCAGAGAAGCAGAATAAGAGTGTCAGATAAGCTAACTCTATCAAATACTGAGTTTCTCTCTTTGCCTTGCAATTTCCCTTCAAAATAAGCTAAAAATATACACAGTAAGATTATAAAAATCAGGAAAACTGAACAGCTTTTCATGGTGTTTCTCCTTGAAACAGTAGAGTGAAGGCATGTCTTATAAATTAAAAGAAGGTATGCTACTATTCACCCAAAACTCTTCTGTCTGAGGTTGTACAAACAATTGATAAGACGTTCCAGGTGGAAAACAGGCAGGTGCTAAGGTTGAAACTTGTACAGTCTATTCTTAAATACATCATCTAAATCCTTTCCAGCCTTTTGGTGGCCAGGACTTACAGACACCAGATTTGTGGGTATTGCTAAGGCTCAGTCGTACCACTGTAAGTCAGGCAAGTGCAACATCACTCTGCAAAAATAAGTGTGCGTAGAGGACAGACACCTGGACAAGCACAGACATATTAGTAGATGTTTGAAATCATCAGGGACCATGCTGCTGACAGAGCTGGCTTCAGTTCTGCTGGTCAGGAAGAACGGAATGGTCGCTCCAGCAGAAACTGGCATCTAGCTGAGGGCAGCTGAGATTACAGCTAATGCAGTATATAATTGCCTTTCACTAAATAACAAAACACCATCCATCTGAGGCATTTCTAAACATGCCAGTCCAATAAGGATTCCAGTGCATTACTTTTTATACGTGCCAGCAGAGCCAGTAGTCCCTAAGGAATGCCAAAAGATTAAACAAGAGCTGCATTCATTCATGGTCATCATGTTCAAACATTAGAAAACTTGCATTCAACATACACAGTTAACATTTGACCTGAATGCTTTAGACAGAGAAAGAAAAGCAGCTTTGAAAAATCATATTGGCAAGACAGATCGTTCCATTTCTTTTGATGGAAGATCTATTTTGAAATATTCTCAGTCACTCCCAAGAAAAACTTTAACAGGGCTAAAAGGATAAAGGGAGGAACACTAAAGGAATTATCCAATCTGCCCAAGCTAAGTAAATAAAGGCTGTCCTGGATATTCACGTTCAGAAGACGATAAACAGATACAGCCTAGGAAATCTACAGGAGCTCTAAAAAGTCATAGCAGTCAGCATATAGGAGCACTGTTCCTTCCTACAGTATAATCACATGTGGGAAAAGGTTGTTTACTTCCTACAGTACACCTCCATGGGGACGATACAAGACAGCTGTTTTTCTGATCCTCACTAGAAAGTTGAGATCTTCTCTTTAAGAGAAACCATACAAATTATATAAAACTTTTTTTTTTTTTTTCCAAATACAATGTCCCTCTTGATCCCTTAAGATACAGCCATTTGAGTTCACATTTCCAAGCTTTTCTGCTTCAGCCAACACATCCCTCTCCCTTCAATACACACAAAGCTTTAGCGCACTTCAGCACGGACAGAACATCTTCCAGCAGGTATAAGGAATGGACAGGAAGAAAACCCTTAAATCTTGCGATTTTAAACCAAGAACTAATAATCCCCTGCATATTTTTCAGTCATTCTACATTCAGTATGTAAATGAAGAAGTTTTGTCAGTACCTGAACAGTCACACATTCCTCAGACTAAGATACGTTGCTGTTAAGGGGCGGGGGGGAAAAAAAGGGGGGGAATTATTTACTTTTCCTCTACAGTATCTAATTTGCTGTCTCGTTCCATGTTGTACCAGGTGCACACAGACACACGCTTAAGTAAAATCACTCTCTGACATTACTCGTTTCAAAATTATATGTGTATTTCCGTTCTTTAAATAAAATTCTTCGCAAAGCAGCAGGCATAAAGGCATTTCCTCTTTTGTACCTCTTTTCTTCTTCCGACATACAGACATCACATGCTTTAAAACCTTTCTGCTCAAAGATCCCAAAGCAACCTGTGAACTTCCATAAAACCCAACCCATCCAGCACACCGGGTAAGTAAGTGAAGGGGTGGGGAGGAAAGAGTCTTCATTTCACAGTCGTGTTTTTAATCACGAATGCATACTGCCACAGACTAAATTTTCTTCCCCGTGCTACAGTTTGGAAGAGATTTTTCTTTTGTGGTGTTGAGTTTGTTTTTTTTTTTTTAATGTTTTAAAACACATACACAAAGATGTTATAATGAAAGGGAAAACTAACTCCTGATTGTAATGCAGCAGGAGCCACGCTAACATGTGAGCAACAGCCACAATTACCTTGTGCCCCATGACAGCTGAGGCACAGAACAGAGAGCACTGAATCGCCTTAGGTAGCAGCAGGAGTGATATAGCGGAACGCAGGAGCGGCCTAGAACCTTTGCCTGGGGATCCCACAGGTCTACGTTAACCTGGCAATAAACTCCAGCTGAGCCACCCGGATCCGTGGGGCGATGCCAGAGCAGCTCACCTGCAAATCACCAGCCCTGAAAACGGCACAAGCATGGGGGGGAGCAACCATAAAACCACAAAAAAAACCCAAACAAACAAAAAAAAACCCCACAAACAAACAAAAAAAACCCACAACCCACCAAACACCCCC
>NW_009647418.1:3144118-3181143 GCF_000708025.1 Charadrius vociferus
GCGGAGGGACGTGCCCGTCCCCGCAGCGGTAGCGCCGAGCCCGTGGGGGACGCGCTGCGGCAGCGGGCGAGAATTTGGGGGGAGGGGAGGGAAGGGTGGGTATGAAGCATATAGCTCTTAGCGGGCGAATAACTTTACTGTCTGCTTCTTTTCTCCATTTTCCCTTTGTCCCGCTGCCCAGAAATTTAATCATTCTTTCTCTAAACTACTGAATATTTTAATTTTCATTGTGTTCGCGATGCGTGATCCTGCCACTGAAGTTCGAACAGCTGTATCAACGATTTAATACTCATTTTCAAGGCTGAATTCCAACACCTCTGCTTCACTTCTTTACCTCTTATAAACAGGCAACAGAGCCCAGCCAGAGCTGGCCCACGACTGCTGAATTCATCACAAAGCAAACCTCCCTTCGCAGGCTCGTAGATCATTTAGTTTCTGCATGATGCCGCGCGAACAAAAGGGTGATGAGAAAGCAGTTCCATTGCTGGAGACTGATTGCAATTTGTGTTTCATTTTGGCTTCATTCTTTGGCATTAATCCAGCATGGTAAAGCACAAAACGGCGTGACGCAGTCCCCCCAAATAATAGGTTTCACCTACATCAGCATTTAGCCATGTTTGTTAGAATTTCACATCCCAAATGTTAAATAGAATCTCTTACCAGGGCCATAGATGTTGAAACAGATACTCGAATCCATGTACAGCCGCCCTTCTTTCTCCCTGCAAAATTTGATAAAAGTTTTGCTGAATAAGGACTTCAGGATTTAAATATGAGGTTGTATTTAGAAGCGCAGAGCCAGCAAATGATTGTTTGAAACAAAAAAATGACCCTGCAGCCCCTAGCTATGGAAATAATCCCTAGCACAAAAATTGCAATTCGGGTAAAAACCAGGGAGTCCAACAAACTTTACAGAACACTTGCCCAAAATACCTGTTGGCTTGAGAGCTACAGTTGTGAACCTTCATGCTGGTTTCTGGTATTTGAGCATTCTGTATTGATTTGATGCTAATATAGAATGTGTTTTCCTCAAAGTGCATTGTTTTCCATCATTTTCCTTCATTAATTTGATTTTTTGTCTCACGGTTAATTTGTTACCATGTAGGCAGATTTCAAGTGTACGCTGTTCAATGCACAACATTAAAAGTTTTCATAAAGCAATATGAGACTGATGCAGCTAGTACAGAGCACAGCAACTGTAAGTCAGCTTACTCTTGAAGACAGAAACTACGAGTTGCAGTTTTGCGCTGTTCTTGCAGAACCTGTAATAAAGTTCAAGCAGTAAATGACAGTGGTGAATTAACAGACGAAATACAGTTCAAAGGTGTAAATAGCTTTCTTTACTCCCTTGCAAGGCTAAAGCTAGAAATGTCTTGTTACTAAAGCAAGAATTGAGAATGATGTCGCGTTGATCAAAAGCTTCTACCTATAAAATGAACATGCCATTGGTTTTTCATGTCATTTCCTAGCGAACAGAGTCATAGCTGCAAGATCAAAGTAATCTTGTAGGAAACAAGGGAGTTAGTTATCCAACACTCAACCACTATCAACCTTCAAAACATGAAAAAGTAGCTTTATAGCAACTGTAACTTAACTGTAGCTTAAGTTCATCCCAATTAGAAATGTTTGACTTTGCTTCTGTGTCTATGCTTAGATGAAGATACATGCAGACTTTGATAACAGTAACATTTAGTATGTTCACATCCTATTTGTAGCAATCATTATAAAAAAAGATGCTGGTACTACAAATCACAGTACTATAACGGACTAAATGTGATTGAAAGCCAGAGTATCTTTGATTCCAGTCCTACTGGCACTCTCTTCTGAACTGCACGATCAGATCAGTCAACATATAACATACAGACATTTTCATAACTCTGCAAATCGTAAACAGGAATTGCTGGATGCTCCAGGGAAATTCAGGATGCCAACATAACTACAGGCGTCCTGGCCACAAGTGTATAAGGCCCAATTTAGAATTAAAATTTTTCTCTTCAATCACGTGCAAACACCAGTTGACATTGTTTCTGCCTTTTTTCAGATATATGGAGGGTCCAAAATTATTGAAGCTTTCAGAATAGCTAAAATGTTGTTCTTTAAGAACTGCTTTAAGGATATCCTGACTTTAGAGATCCATTTTTATATTCAGTCTTCCCATCAAGTATGAATACTTTGAGTGTAGGATTTTTTTCCCTCTGAACGATCTCTTCAGTACGTACATTTCGCAATTCCTATACAGAACCGATGGTCACACCTGCTTCAGGAAAAGCAATTAATTGTTTGTTTGATCACAGAAGTGCTGCTTCAAAAAAGCCAGCACAGAAACTTGCGCTATTATTTTCTGTAGTTTTTTCTGGTTTTGCAAAAACACAAGAGGATTCCTCCCTCTCCTTTTAACCTGACCGGTATATTTTGCTCATCTATTTACAGCTATATTGATCCTAAAGAGATGTAGTGTCCTGAAGCCTCATGCTTACTCTTATTATTTTTGCCTTTAAATTTATGTCTTTAAAACTGGCAGTCTTTGACTGACAGGTTATGCTAGATGAAAAACTGCCCTTTTAGCCTCAATTATCATGTATCCAAGTTTACATTATTTGTTCACCCAATGTGGGTAACACCGAGAACAGTATTTAAACAGACAGTATTTAAAGAATCTTCTCTGCCTGCTTGTTAAAACAGGGTACTTATTTTAACATTAAAGTTCATCTTGACTATGAGTGTTTTGTTTCACAGATAACTGAGAAACCACAGTCTATTAAAAAAGATGGACTATGCAAATCATTCTATCACTTATGTAAATACCAACAAAACCTGAATTCTCACCTACAGAGAAGCAAAGCAGAAGGTTTTTTGTTCTTATGGAGAGTGCCGAGTTCTAAAGAAAGGACAAATACACTTTTATTCAGTCATTGGATGATAGCTCAATATATATTGTAAAAAATGTATCTTATGTCGAATCTTTGTTGCTTGTAGTTAACTGAAGTTTAGGAAGTGTCCAATTGTCACATATTAATTACCATGTTATTAAATCCATCCTGTTTGTAAGCTTCTCCAAGGATCAGGACCTATTCCTACCTCTGACTCATCCCCTCCCACCCCCCAAAATATAAGTATGACTCTACAGCGCGTTCTTAGTAACAACATCAATCTTCAATGGCATTTACTTACCAGGGGCAATACAGCCGTGTTACGAAATGAAGGTACTACGGAGTTCCATGGCAACTACCAATGCACTGAAACACTTTAATTATATTTGAGCTTTTTCCTCCTCTTCGGGTTGGTTGTGTTTTGTTTGTTTGTTTTTTTCCCCCAGCTATCCTGCCTTAGAGAGTTTGCATTAAAAATAATTATTCTTAGCAGCTAACACATCTTTCAGATACCTTCTAGAATCTCGGCTATTTTTTTTTTGTGACGTTTTAAACACTGTGAATTAGGTTATAAAAATATAAGTTAGAAATTCAAATCTTAAGAGACAACTAGTCACCTGACTGATATCCTGAGTATTGTGCACAGACATTTTCAGACATGCATAGGCATTTTTCAATACTTTGGCTGTTCCAAATGCTGTAAACATACATGAGTACTATGCCAACAGGAATCTGTGGGAAAATCTGAGTGAAGCCTGCTCACACTATACCCACCTCATTACAAATTTTATTACTCATTCATTTTAGTAAGCTCTAATCTAGGTTATTATGCCACACCCATCACCATGGGAATGTGACTTAAAAGTACCAGAAATACTTCGCTATTCAGCTTTTTCTCAGACCTTGTAGTGCGATCTGATTGCAGTTTCAATATACAAAACCAATTTCAACAGTTACACCTGAGAGATTAAAGAAATTTGGTAATTAAAAGCATCTTCAGTGCAGCAACAATATATAGCACTTGATAGGAAAAGTGAAGTATAGAGCATAGCTGAGAGATCAAGATTAATTCATTGCTAACCATGACAGAAACAGCAGGGATAACTCCCCATCCCTAATTAACTGTATGTCTTACAGCAGAGGTACATATAGTAGGAGTTTTACTCTTTGGTTCTGCTCAGTCTTCTCATACTGACTGCCACCTCCATAGAAAGGACAATTCAAAATACAAGATTTAAAAGAACAATTTAAATGATACTTCCAAGTGTCCACTATTTTGTATGATTACCCTTATTTCAAATCAATTACTAGAAGCTAAAAATAAAAATTATACAGTTCCTGCCATAGGCTGTCCGCTATTCTGACATCAAAACATACGCATTACAAAAATCTTATTCTAAGAAAAAAATAGTATTACAGGAACTTTTCTAAGTTTTCTTTACAATTTGAAAGGCAAAAGAATAACAAATGAAAATACTCTATTCTCAGCTATGTTTTTGCTTTACCAGGTAAGTAAAGAAATTTTTAGGCTAACAGGGGCTAAGTTGTTTTTTTTTAATATACAGATCATTAGTGAAAAAGTGTTTGGATTTTGGTAGCCTTAGACTTCAAACTAAACATCTACAGACGTTTCAGATAGATAGAATTCATGCCACCTATTTATTAATTATATCGATATCATTAGAAAAGAATGAGCGGTGCTATAGAATGATACTTGACTTCCCCCCCCCGGCCTTTTGTAAATACTGAGTTGTCTGTGTGCTCAGAATTATTTTTATATTGCTTTTGTGCTTCTTTTGCAAAAGTGAGTCTTCCCTTATGTTAAAAACCAAGATTGTTAAATGGTAACAATCCCAGTGGTGAGAATTTTAATTCAAACATGTATGCAAGTGTGACAGCATGTGCTGCATGCTTCCAGTTGTAGCGGACTACATGTGAAGGACAAAAACATTTGCTGACCTGACCAACTCATCAGTCTAGTCACTTTGTACAAAAATTCCAGTGGACATAGAATGTGGATCCAAACACTGTGCACTCCTGCCCCATGTCCCCCCAAATAATATTTGCTTTAGATACCAGAAGAGACCATTTTCCAAAGATGAAAAAGATGCGTATCTCAAAGTAGTTTGCGTACAACAAATACAAGAGGGGCCAAAGTGATAAAAAATGCTGAACAATTTAAAATTCAAAGCCTTATAAAATTAAGGATTTAACATATTTACACGAGAATTTACCATTACATTAAAAGCCATGTTGCTGAAATGACTTCACTTTACTCTTACCATAATACCTTTAGTATAAATCTTGGAAGCAATGAAGTTAACAGCTACTTTAGTGGTAAGTCTGAAAATTGGTACAAACATTGATGACTTATCTGTTCTGATCAATTAGGTGGAAGGGTGATTTATTATGAATTTACTGTAAACATGCAGAGTGCTACAGGGTACCAAGAATATAAAGATGATTTTCATCTTGCCGCACCTGTAAGCAAGGCAGAAGTACCCAAGTACTCCTGTAAAGTTTAGGCTGCATGTCCTACTAAAGAGGCAGCTTTTCATAAGAGCTATTAAAGAAAGATCTTCTAAGGTGTGGAAAGAGAACTGCATGTTTAAAATATGAGCACCTCAACACACCCAAAAGGCGTGTATGCTTGAAATCATTACCTCATGCCCTGCATCACATTATGATCCACGTGTGAATGATGCCGCACACAGCACAGAGGCTTGCGTCAACTGTCATTTCTAGCTTTTAACTCCATGGGGAGGAGGCCCAGAGAAAGTGCAAGATCTCTATATTCTTTGCAACAGAGATTTCTTTGTGAAGCGTGTAGAAGCTGGAAGCAACATATTAATTTGTTACCTGTTCCTGTTACAGAAAGCAGTACTATTTCTTCCTATAAAAGATGAAAAAGCAAAAGCTTTACATTTTAGCACATATGATGAATGTTTACCTTGACCACTACTTTCCAAACGCAACCAGAAACACGGAATTGGTATATGCTGCAAAAGTTTTTTCAGCCTCTTGGAAGATGAGCAGGTCATACATAAAGACAATTTTGTTTTCCCTTCCTGTAAAGTTTAGAGCAAAAAGAGGAATTAAATACACAAGCTTTAACTACAAAAAGCCTGGGGTTCTTTTAAGCATTCAAATGCAGAGTGTACCAATATCATATATTGTAAGGATCTTTGGGAAATACGTACTATCTGCAAAGCTGAGAATTTCAAAGAATAAATTCTGTCTCTGAAGTTATATTTATCAAAAACACCTTTGAGCACCCCCCCCTTTACAAGTCTTTTCTTAGATACTTGAAAATACTTTGGCTTACTACATGTCACACACTTGGCTGGGAAGACTTTTTTCCTGCAAGGACAAACAAATGCTTTACCAGCTCCAATGAATACTGTTAAGTCAATCTAGTACTCCCTCTGTTGGCAATGCAAATAACATACAGTCATTCCACCTACAGGTCCCTCTGAAGACAATGAAGAGGAGTTAAACGTGTTAGAACAATTAATCAGCAGTACTGTAACACTTTTAGGCTTTCAGAAGTGAGCAATTCTTCAGATTGTGAAAACTGAATGGTATGGCAAGGTTCTATTTAAATAGCTAAAATAATTTTAATAGCTTCTTGATTATGAAAACCTGTGAACCTTCCTAAAATATTTAACTTTATTCATCCTCATTTTAGTCAGCTTGTTTATCCAATTATCTTCAGCAGCTAATTTTCAAAAATCAGTACTTTGATCATTTAGGACTCCAATTAAAAAAATCCTTATATAAAAGCTCATTTATTAAACCTCTGTACACAACAATGAACAGGTATGTACAGCAAGTTTACATGAAGGATGATGTTACAAAAGATACAGTGGTAATTAAAACGGACCCACATAAATAATTTATAAAAATATCTGAAATGGTGAAGATAATGCTGGTAAATCCCTGATTATTTTCATCCAATTGCCAGGATTTTGATGTGGGAAATCTTAAGGTTAGACCTCTTTAAAAACATTCTGAATATATTAAACTTATCTACAGGATAATTAGCAAAATGTATAAAGTATAGATTATTGTACAAAGGACAGATATAAAAAAAAAATCACCAATCCACCTGAAACTCAATGACAATATAAATCTTAGCCAAAGTAATGAACAGCAAACTGCAAACTCCTCTTTTTAGTTTCATGTATTGGCATGTAAAACATTCTTAACAAATCATCAGTCCTGTTATTCCTTAGTGGAAGGTTGCAATTTGGAAAAATTCTTCTGTATTTTCTGGCCACATTGGCGGTCCTGGTCAATATGGAAGCTCTGCACTGACTTCAGTTCCAAGGAAGAACGGGGTAGAGCTGTATTTGTCTAGATTTTCTCCTTCCCACAAAAGGATGAGGGAAGTTATCCGAGTTTGTAAAACTGGAGGAGAGAGAAGGAAGCAGGGATTCAGACATAATGAAACAAAGGAAGACCAGTTAGGATGAAGTCTTTTTCTTTTGCTGGTTTCTTGGGGAATTTTTTAACACGCTTCTTATTCGTAGATAAACACCTGTTGATTCTGCCATATTTTCAAATTCAAATGGTGTTATGCCTACAGCAAACTTGCTCATATCAGGAACAAGACTGGAGTTTTTTGCAGATGATTCAATGTTTGTTACCACTATATTACCATCTGTATTTTCTCCATCATTAGCCTCATGGTTGGGAGCAGGCACGGTGTTATCCATCAAGCCTTCAGAATCTGTATTATCAGGATTTTCCTTTAAGTTAAGTAAACTATCTCCTGGATTAGGACTAGTTATAGAGTGTTCATTTTCTGGTATCTGTTCACTGATGTCAGAAAACCTAGTTTCCACTGTAATCACCTTATCAGCTGACCTTACTTCTGCAACAAGGTCTACTTCGTTCCTAGATGGTGATGATGTAACAGAATTCCCAGTTAACGGTGTATCAACAGGAATATCCGAGTCACTGTTTGTGCTTTCTGCCTGCTCTAGTGCTGCCCAGATTAATCGCTGCTGTTCCTCTAGCTCTTCCAAGGTCAGAGTATCCTCATCCATGACTGAGTCCACTATTTTTGGCTGAGAAATATCACTGGAAGGATTTGATGGTGGAGTAGTCCTAGGAAGAGGAGGGCAGGTGGGTGTTGAAGGTTGAGGTGGTGTAAGATTTAGTGGAGGTGTTCCTCGTGGTAAAGGAGGAGGACTTGACATCGATGGACATCCAGGTGGCAGCGGAGGTTGGAACTGAAAACTGTTATGAGTTTGGGATCTTTGTGACACTTCCAGATCTAGAAGCAAATCGAAAGACATCTATTAGAAGCTGAAATCTGACTAGAACAAGATTCAAATTGCCAATGTTCTGATTAACTAGCAGACTTATGTCTTCTTATCCTTGTTTTTCAGCTGAGCTAGAACAAACTTTTTTGAAGGTTTTAATATCCACTGAAATGAGGTTTTGGGGGATTTTACCTCTGCTAGCGATTCAAGAAAAAAAAAAAAAAGATAAAATACTCTTGAATGTATCGAGAACAAACTTATTCCACACTGAGACACGCTGAAGGATTTCCTCATAGGAAATCCAAAAGGAAAGCCAGAGGTTTCTCCAGCTATTCCAACATTCAAACAACACTGTTAAATCCTCCTCCTCATTTTTAAGAAGTTGTGAGCTTGCAACTTCCTACATTAATTCATCCAAGTATTTAAGGATTTGGAGGTCTTCACACCAGAAGTTCCTTCAGGATACACCTGAAGTTAAGAGATCAGAATTTGTCACCGAACATTGCAATTGTTCTGAGGACACCTGAAACCTCCTGCTTGGTATTGGAAGACATGACAATCACAGCAACAGAGAATGCTTATTGTAGAGCGCCCCAAACGCAAATATAGTAGGACACTGCTGGCATATGTTAGTAGTTACATTAGTTACCACCATAATGAATGGTTTCTCTTTATAAACGCTGACATTTCAATTCAGAGCAATTTTTTTAAAATAAAAATTGAAACTTGGAAAAAAATTGCAGAATAGCTGTACCAGAATCTAGGTCCATGTCAGCTGGTGGTACCTCCAAATTGTCTTCTTTTCGTCGTTTTGAATGATGAGAGCTTGACTGAGATGCAGCCCTTTTATTGATAGATTTTGGACTTGGCTGAAGAGAAATTATCCAGGCAAACAAAAGAAATTAGTATTAAATTGCACAAGGTAACATTTCCAGCTATAAGAGCTTATTTAAAGCAATTTCATAACTATACAATCATTTGGTGACCCAGTGTGTAAACTAGACATTGAAGTTTGAGAGATTTAATGCAACTGAACGGAACTGTAATCTTGTTCAGGTTCAAGGGGCAGAAGACTGTATCTGCATTCCTAATACAGAATTACAACCAAGTTTCCACCTGGACACCAAGATCTTACGAGACCATCACAATGCAAGTATTGCACATCCCTTCCTGGTAGGCTTAGAATTTATTGTTTAATTCCATATGGCATTACACTTTGGGACGGAGAGCAGAGCACACATCTTCCATCCTTAACTGGAAGTATTCTGCAGTAGAAAACACTAAGCTAGAGTCTTCTTAGAGACGACCTGAGAACGATACAGCACAGGACTACCGTGTATTTTCTCAAGTCACTATAATAAGATTACTGTAAATCACGACTATGGTAAGTTAACCTTTTCACTTATTTGGGAAGTCTGGAACTAAGACAGTTTTTAGGCTGTAAAAGTTTACAGCAACATTTTCCACAACTGTTTATAAAATACTGCATAACTGAGATCTGCTTATATTAATTTCAATAACGGAGTTTTTTCTAAACATGATGCTCCTTTTTTTTAGGACAGATAAGCCAAGCATCAGCATTTCACATCTGGTAGTGACAAAAAGAAAGTCTATCCCCTTCTGCAAAAAAGAAGATATGAACAAGAGATTATCATTGGCTACGCTAACTACAAGAAAACTTTTTTTTTTTTTGCAAATAACAATGAGATATATTCACCGCATGAAAATTAGACAGGTAGTTAGCAAAAACATCCTTCTGTTGAGATGGCTGCATGGGGATGGAACCAAATATCTGCCATTCCTACAGAAAAAAAGAAAAAAGAAAAAGAGAAGGTTGCATATGGTTGGCTAATAACATTACAGAGAAACAGTGAGTGATTAACAAGCCAAGATGAATTCAAGTTCTCATCAAAAGCCTAATTTATCAGAGTAAATAGATCCTTAGTAGGAACTTCTGGCAAACCAAAGTACTCTCACTTGTGAACCCAAACAACTGATGCAATGCACTATGACCAGGCAGTAGGAATAAATCATCACCTTTATTAAATGTCTTGTTAACCATTTCATAGCAACTACTCTTCAACATCTGTAACACAACTACAAACTTCCTGTTGAAATAACTGTTCAGATAAAAACGTCTTTCTTTGAAAAACTTAAATTTTTAGTGAAAACTGAAAAAAACCCTTGAGGACAGAACTTTGGTTAAGAACACTGAATGAAAAAACACATTTGGAGGCCACTGAATGGGCAAACGCAAAGCTGCAAAAGAAGAAGTACAAGTGCTTCTTTTTAAAGCAGTGATGAATTTCCCTCCTAACAGCAGGTTAAATTACTTTTGAAAATAAAAGTTCTGCAGCAGCAGCCACAGGAGATCCCTTGTACGTTCTATGCTCAAGAGGTCTTCTGATATGTCTCTTTTTGTTCTACCCATTACAAAGCTTCACAGAGATTGCGCACTGTTTTGATGTAGTTTTCTACAGTTGAAATTATGTCTATGATAACACCCACAATCATTTTCATATTCAAGAACATTCAGAAAATTTAGATGTATGGAAGGAACAGGCATTCCCATGTGAAGTTTTGTGTTTAAAAAAATTTAACTATCCTTCTAGGCTCCTGTTAGGTCTCTTAACAGAAATAATCACAACAGAAGCACTGTCAGACCCTACCCACAAGGGTTGTGACAGATATCAGACAGACGGACATCACGTCATTTACCTCAACAGCCCCCAGCCCCAAAGCAGGAGGTTAAAAAAAGTCTGTTGAAAGACAACTGTCAGATGCAGAATACAAAATGTTAAACTTGTCTAAAAGCAATTAGTTTTACTCTGCATGTTATTTAGAAGGCAGAGGACAGCCACTTACATCTGGGATCCCACTTGGAGTGGATATATTAAAGCCTGGATAGTTTATCAACTTAGATACATCGTAAGTGATGCGTTTTCGTTGATGAGATCCTTCATCTTCTGTTCCACCACCACCTATAACAAAATGTAATTATTCTTGATGCTAATTAAGAACATTACTGAAATATACACAGGATTTAAGAACAGGGTCTTGGTTTTTTGAATGGAAGTATTGATAGAAGGCTTTGGAATCCACAAAGGCAGTAACAGTGACCAAATCTATCAAATACATGCATGAAGCTTCCCCAGAGACCTAACTACTACGCTCATACTACTACTCTTCATGTATCATTACTATGCTCAGAATATGGTATCAGGACTGTTCTCGGAGGTGCCACATAAATGGTGGTCATTAGTAAAAAGCTGGTAAATTACTTGATAAGTTGGGTTTCAAGAAGTGTATTCTTCGCTTGTTGGTGGTCTTCTTATTATATGTTATTGAACTTTAGAAAGTATTAAGGTGTCTCTCATAAAATCTAAGAAGAGAGAAGCTTATTTAATAAGGGAAGATTAAATTTGACAATAGGCTATTTGCAAGTCTTGCAGTTTCACAGGAACTCCATCTTCTAATATCAAGGGTCATTAGAATGAGAACACACTGCCAAAGGAGCCTTCATCTATGCAATCCAATCATTATAAAAGTTGTTACAGCATAGCTAGATGAAAGGGGAATATTTTTATGTGACCTTAGAAAAGAAAATTTGATTTACAACTTTCTCACTCTTCCATGAGGAAGATGAAGGTTTACAAACTAGGTATTTTATTGTCTCCTGAATAGGGTACAGCCAGTAAATAGCCTGCATACAAAAAACTGCATTCCCGCACCGCATTCCTTACCTTTTCCATCATAAAGCGCGAGCCCCGAGTGCTCCATTTCAGCCTCCTTAAGCCAACCTGGAGGATAACCCAGCTGACGCATGCGATATATAAATGGAGGAAGACTCTTATCTGTGACACCAAGTGCATCTTGAAGTTCCCCACTAAGTTAAGACAACAAACAGAAAACAAAATGAATATATGAAGGCAGTTACAAACATTTTGTGGAATTTTAAATTATCAAGTTAAAATAACTTAGTTTTAGCTCAAACTATATTGGCTGTCAATCCCAGATATATTTGCAATTCGATTAGCCAAAGAGTAAAATTTATCTCCCTACATTAGGGAAAGTGCCATGGGAAAGGGAAGGACTCTTCAGCTAGCGATGAAGCTTCATTTGAAAAATATCTGTGCAATTTAGCAAACAAATTCAAACATAATACACCCATCATTAGCAGATGGACTTATAGAACTCTGGAAAGTAACACCTGGCACTCCAAAGGTAGAAAAGGTATTCCAGAAAAGCAGTGCAACAGCTAATGGAAGGAAAAGAGATACCTAATCACTCCTGGTTTAAATTTTCCAAACCTCTCTTCTACTTCTTCTGCATGATAACGCTGCTGAAAATTCTGATTGCTCGCTTCACCACAAGCTTCCATAAACTCCTTTCTCTTCTCACTTATACGAGCTGCGTTTCGTGGCTTAAAGATAATACAATTGGGAAGTTTAGCTTTGGACAATTTACAATTTATGTGCTCCTTCACCCAACATAAAACTGGTACTCCTTGCCCTCAGCATGCTTAATCATTTATCACCCAGCTGTGTGATACAACTACAGTTGTAATGAAAACTACATAGTAAAATCTAAGAGTATCTGCATTGGAGCTAGCAGAGCTCTAAAACAAGAGGGAAGACTGTTTGAACTGAAAAATGTCCCTCCATAAATTAAAGGAGGGATTCAAACCATTATGCTACAAAATGTATTTATGTTCTGATTTAGTATGTTAGAATTTATAAGTATGAACAGTATAATTTAATCAACACAGATAAATAACCATGTGTACATCCTGACCCCAATGCATCTTTTTTTTTTTTTTAATGGTGCAGTTACACTGAAACAGTTATTGGAGAGCAGCAGTCTTTTGAGTATCGTCGTAGACTTTACCTTTGGACAGTCTTTCATTTGATGGTCTTCAGAACCACAATTGAAACAATGAGGTTTTGGCCTGCTTAAAAAATGCACAAGAAATTAAGCCTGAAAACCATTTTGCAATGTTAAATGTACTTAATTATTTTAAATCTTGTTATATTTTAGTTTTAGACTTAGAAAGAAAAAAAACATAAGCATTGCTTGCTGATTTCATATGCTGTCTTCTGCTTCTCTTCAACTGACTACTTAATGTCAACCTTCAAAATACAGTAACAGTATATTGTTTATTTGACAGTCCCAACGAGAACACAAATGAGCAAAACACAGGCACAGCATTGAGGGGCAGAGACGGAAGAACATGACGGTAGGTGGAGAGGAAGAAAACAAAGAAAGAAAAACAACTAAAATTATAGTGGAAAAGTAGTACTTCCAGGCAGAAATTCAGCTTTTATATCCTGTATAAGAAAGATCTATTCCTTTAAGAGGGAATAGAATAGTCATAGAATAATTCAGGTTGCATCTCAGATCTCTAATCCAAAAGCTGGGTCAGCTATGAGATAGACCAGGTTACCCAGGGCTTTACCAGTTGGGTCTTGAAAAATCTCTCATGATAGAGACTGCATAACCTCTCTGGGCAACCTTATCCAATAGTTTACTGTCCTAAAGGTGAAAACGCGTTTCCTTATATCATGCAGCAGATAGCAGAGTACTCACTGAAGGATTTCTGCTTCTGATTAAACATTTGCTTAGATAGTGCCTATAAATGAAAACAAAACCTACAGAACTAAAGCTTATGCTACGTCCAGAGGAAGGGAAGATGTTAAAACAATACTTTTAACTCTGGAGTACAGATAAGGAACCCCTCAATTTAATATTTAATACCTCTATTTCTCTTTTTAGGATTGTATCATCAGAAGTCTGATCCTTTTTACAATACTGAGAAACAGTTACTAGTAGAAAGAAGAAGAGCATGACTACTTCTTTGCAAAGTTCTGGTCCACAGTTTGAACACATTACACAATATTGTGAAATTGTGCACTGAAAACCAGGAATGAAATTGCAGCTGGCTTCAAGTTTAATTTTCCTTGTAAACTCATACCATGGTAACAAACATTGTCAACATACGGGGGGAAATCCCAATCTCTTAAAAAATTTTAGAGCAAGATTTCTTTTCTGAACATTTGTTTTTACTGAATTAGGATGGGAACCAGAAGTGGTGACAAAAGGGCGACACAAGGATGAGTGTCCAGGGTAATCTCCCCCCACACACACACACTCCAACCTCTTGAAGCCTCTAATAAGACAAAGTGAAGCACATCATCTGCTTCATCTCTACATAGTATTCCAACAGCAACCTTCTGTGGTGATCCAAATATTTTATCACCAACCCATATCATCAGCACAACACTTCAATCTGCTTTCCATTCAGATGGTAATACTTCTAATCAAATCAAAGCTTAACTCAGCATGCCCCTTTATCTTTGAAATTCCCACTAAAAGCTTGCCTGGCCTTCATTGCATCTGAAATGGATGACTTTAGGTGCCATGAAGACCACACAAGCTGTCAGTAGGAAACCCTGTTGGCTTTATTTCTTGCCTCCCATAAAAGCTATACCATCAACTTTAACATCAGTATGTCTTAAAAGCCTATAAAATAAGTCAGCAGTTTTTCTACAAAACAGTAAGAATGATGATAGTACACCAGTGCAAGGATGACAAGGCAATCACTAAAAAGGCAAACAACAGAAGAACTGAGCGTAAACTTCAGGAAGTTTTTACACATTGATTTTAGGCCCTTCCTAAAGAAAGTCAATAAACAAGAGAGACTCACTGACCGTAAAGCTCTGCACTGGTTTACTTAATTTAAACTCATTGCTCAAGTACGTTCAAGGGTTTAGTATACTGGGGAATAATCACAGTGTACATCTGAACTTTTCAGCTCAAAACTTTATATTTAAGAATAATACAAACCTTTTTGGTTTTACTTGTATTTCTTGTCCATCTAGGGAGAGAATCTGGCTGAAAACTTGCTGATATCTTTAGATTTCAATAAGGAACTGCTACTGGATGAAGTAAAATTTCAATCTTGTTTAAAATATCAGTGAAAACCTAATAGCGCTTTGACTACAATACTGACTTCTGGATTGATCCTTGATATGAACTCTAGAGTATAAACTATAAAACTCTATCTACTATTAACTATTTGCTAAGATGGGCTTACGTTGTTTCCTCCTACACAGTTTCTATCCAATAACCAATTTTCTTCTTTATCAGCACTGGCTAGAATTACAGTCCTCTTGTATATAGGCAGAAGTTTCAAGCTAATAATTCTGATACACTTCACAGCAATCTTATTAATAACATATTTTGGTAGAGTTTAAAAAAAATATAACTCACTTCTCAAGTAAGTGGAGACGGGTCATATCATACTACTTGTGTTTGGTTTTGGATTGCAATGTGTCAGCTGCTCTGCCCATTTGTCTAAAAACGTCTAAGACGACAAGAGGGCCGCAAGCGAACCGGCATGGTAATAACTAAGATGTTCAGTAGAGTTCAGAAGCACAGCAGTTTACAGAATCTAACAGTTGCTTTTAAAAAGAAAAGCAGATGCCAGATACTAGTTGAACTGACATGTTAATTGAGTGCAGTACTTCAGTCATTTAGAAGCACGGTACCCGATATACCATTTCACCCATAAGTACTATTTTAGGCTCAACGTCATCTATGGGAGCTCTAAAGTAAGACGCAGTAAGTACATTTAAAGAACAGTATCAAAGCTAAGCTGGCAGACACGAAAAGTTTAGCCATGCTTAACTTGACATTTTAGGAAAAATTCCCGTTACACATCTACTTCGTTCACCTAGATGTAGGGTGATAGTACAAATATCATTTGGAGAATAGGACTGACTTAATGCACTTTAACAGAAATAGCTATCCAAATGTAAAATTACAGCACAGTGCATACACAGTCGAAGACAGGCAGAAGAAAACCCAAGTTAGCCGGCTTATAAATTTGCAATTTTCATTCAGATAGAAGTAATTTTTTAACACTAGGAAGTGACCTTTATTACAAGCTTGATAACTAGATATTGCAGAAATGAACTGTGAAACTGGTTCTTGTCCTGACTCACTCTGGGGCAGAAGTAGTACTGGAAAACTGGGGAGATGAGAGTACTTCTTTTTGTCGCGGAGGAGTACAATACTAAAAAACACTTTTTCCAATGTTTCCCCTCAATCCCACCTTCCAAATACTGGCTTTAATAAACAATAAAGAACAAACTTCAAAATGGATGCAAGTTAAGAGCATTCCATAATTAAACTTTATTAAAAGCCTTTCCTTCTGGCTCCCACATTTGGAAAAAAAACACCTTAACAGCATATTTGAGTTTGCCAAGCCCTTTTCTTCTCCCAAACAGCAGATTTTATAGAGGGAGAATGTTTATCAGTATCTGGAATAAACTGTCATTCCAAACCTGATTGCAAACTGGCCTAGGAAATCCCTAAGGTCACAAAATATATTTATGGGGATAAGGCATTCACTCTTCCCAGCCATCCGTCTTCTAAAAATCAGCGAGCCAATCATATCAAAATACTCGTATGTTCTGAGTAAAAAGAGCCATTAAGTACCCAGTAAAATTTTTCATCTATAACAACTAATATGGTTTTGATAGAAATGTACAATCTACTGAACAAAATTTGAGTTCAATTTACCGACTGGCATTCTTTGGATTTGACAAAGCCCTTGTTTTAGTAAACAGGATACTTAGGTATTTCCCATCCTTCTGTCAGCTGTGGATTCTCATTTAATATAGGCTGTCCCAGTTTATCGAGACAAAAATTGGTAAAATACAGAACACTTCCTACAACCTGTAGAAAAAAAGTCAGAAAATTGTCAGAAATGTGTCAGTATTTAGGTCAGACTGGTAGCACTTCTATAAATTTACACTGCTTGAAATACTTCCAAGGCTTTTTTCCCCCCGCTCTGTAAGAATTTACAAATAATACACGCCCACACCTGTACAAATCAATATTTCTCCCATTGATGTGGTCCAAACATGCTGAACCTAAGTGCTATTACACTGATAAATTAAATTTAACAAGATCTTATTTTAATAGCAGTGTATATTGAATATGTAGAATGAAGAGTCAGACCTACCATTGAAGAGCATATAGTCAAAAACTTACACTAAAAGCTTCTTTAATTTTTTTAACAGAATTCGAGCTTGCTGTTTTACAGTCCTCTTCCAAAAGAATACTGGATGGCTGACACGGAAAGTAAAAATGCAAATAATTAATTCAAAATAATAGTAAAAAGAAGAGGTCCTACTAAAGTATGTGAATGGCACAGAACATGGAATACAGCTTCCGTTCCTTCATGAATCATTAGTTAAACAGTAAGAAGGAGATGTCATAACGCTTTCCACAGTCCAAAGTATGACACAGCTCATTTTTAATGTTTCCTTTGATGAGAAGTATGCTGCATAAGAACATCTTTACTCTTATCTCAAAATCTAAGAGAAAGATCAAGAGAAATGTGCCATTTCACCCTTCTATTCAAAGTGAGGCTAAAAAGCGAATGTTAAGTAAAACTCAAAATTCTAAATGAAGAGAAGAAAGTGGAAATTTTCAGATTCTGTTGTTCATCTGTGTTTATATATAATCAAAGTTGAGCCAAATACTATCAGAAGAGGATACATTAAGTTTGTACCTTTTTCTCTTTTCTCGATTATTTAAACCAACTTACTACTTTGCTTTTACACAAATTTCAATAGGAACAATTTTAAAGAAGCATCTTCATGGACAGAAAGGGTACTTTTTTTGTCCTGGTCCTCTATTTTTGCAACAAGTAGTTATATAACATTTCTTCAATAGTTACTTGATTTGCAATTAAGCAGGAAAAAACATCCAAAATTCAGCTATTTAGCAGTGTAATATTTCAAAAATCCCAATATAGAGATGCAAGAGAAGGAGCACCTAATAACAATTTGAGTTTTAAAGTACCTGTGGCTTAACATTGAAGTGTGTTTTTTCTTGTTCACCTCTCTTCTGCTCCTCATATTTCTGAACTAAATTAAAAACAAAATCTTCAATTTCTTGATGATATTGCCTGTAATGGAGCGAAGAAGTATACAGAGAAAAAGAAATGAGCAAGACTGAAACAAACCAGATGTCTTTTTTAATATTTTTTTTAACATTTACTACTTCTTAAGAACTTAGAAAAGAGGCAGTCAATTTCTCTCCTATCCTCATCCCAACTCCCACCAACGTTAATGACATCTATTATTAGAGAGCATCCTTATATTAATGTGGCAAAAAATCAAATCAGAGGCAGGGAAAATTTAATTTACTGTATTTACCCACAACCCTCATGAAACAAACTGCTATTCAGACTCACTCCAAGTTCCTGGAAGTCATGCTTCATTTCATGATAAAAACCCAGATATTGCTAATAAAAGCAACAGATCTCCTGTCATATTGCTCATTATCCTTTCTCAGTGTCAAGCTTAACAAGTTTATGTTATTGAATAAAACATATATTCATTCCCTGGTCAAACACTAACATATCCAAACAAAGAAAATAATAAATCCCATTTCCTGCCAAGATTGCTTTTCCTTGGAAAGTACTTACTTAGAAATTACATTGTTCATAAATAAAATCTGTAACAGAGGTCCATCAAATTTGGAGCTGTCCACTGAAATTCCACTAGAAGAACAGAAGAGAGACACAGACAATGGTTACTGTTTTATCTTTACTGGAAATATCCCCCATCCGTTTTATCACAGCAAAGAGTTTGTAGTCCACAGAGAGAGAAAGGTTTGGCCAATACAAGTTCTGTTCTTTTAAGAAATTCCTATTCACTTAAACAGAAATCATCCTCTTCCAAGCAAAGCAGGTGGCCTGGTGTGAGGTGGAAAGAAAACAAAACAGAACACCACGCTATAGAATTTTTCTTCTAACTACAGTAAACTACTATTAAGATCTTATTTATAAGATCTCTTATTTATTCAACTATTTTAATGTACTTGTTCTCACTGCTGAACTTTACCAAAAACTGTCTTCCTAAGGACCACCTAAGCTTCATAAACAGACAGATACACGCAAATAAAATTACAGCAATACAAACTAAGTTCTTGATACTCAAGAATAAAAAACTTCAAAAATGCTAATGGCATTTTAGAAGCCAAACATCTGAGCAAGGATGGGGACATACAAACAAGGTTTCTAAAAGATGGGGCAAGAGACGTTGTCAGCTCGGGCAGCTATTACCTCTTTCAAACGTATACAAGTCATACAAACCGTTTTAGGTCAGCATTAACGTACCTAGGACGAGTCAGAATATTCAGCTTCCTTTTAAGTTCTTGATGTTAATTTATTGTTAAGGAACATTACTTTCTTCGGAAGACACAGACCCACCCCTTAATTAATTAAAGCATCAAAACAAACAAACAAAAAAAACACTTAACAAGAATGCCAAATAATAACAAATGGGGTTTAAGACCTTCCTTTTCACTGCACAGAGGACTATTTACAAATCGACGTGTTGCTGAAGCAATACAATAAAATGCAAAAAAAACTCCAAACAAGAACAACAAAAAAGGACTAGCTGTGACAATCCCAATAGTATAATTCATTACGTGACCTATGGTGGAATTGTCAGACTTATAGTATTTTATTTTTAAAATACCTACAATCAGCAGTAAGACACACATACTCGTAAACAGAAAACAAACCATAAAAATAGTTTCAGATTCCACTCTGCTATAATATCTAACCCAAAATCCCTTTAGGGAACCAGTTGCGATTTAACAGTTTAAAAGTATTCCTAGCTATGGTAAAAACGGCTTTTCAAAGTGAATGTACAGCTATCTCTTTTCCCTAGAAAGGCAAAAAGCAGGAGTCCAACTTCATGTGTTTTAACCGTCACCCCAAGAGCTCAACTACCCTTTTGCCAACTGAAGCGAAGCTGGCGCGGACCCGGTCATTCTGAGGATAAAAGTTTTCAGAGAAAACTTCCTCTTGAGTGACGGAAGCAGAAAGCAGTAAAAACCAGCCACCACCAGAGGTGGTTCAAGGCGGGGACCCGCCGGGGGGAGACGCCCCCCTCCCCGCCACGCTCAATCCTCGCCGTCCTTCAGGGCCCGGGCTGCCGGGCGGAGACCGACAGGGCCTTCCCCACAAAGGCCCAGGGCCCGGCCCCGCGGGGGTCGCCGGGAGAAGCCGAAGCCCCTCCAGGCGGAGGCGGCCGCCAGCCCCAAGGAGGCTGCCCCGGAAGGGAACCAGTAGCAGGAGCGGCGCCCTCCTTCCTCCCGCCCCGCTGCACCCTCCCCGGAGCAGGCCCTGCCTCTCCCGTCAGGATATTCTCCGCCCGGAGCCGCCGCACCGTCTCCTCGCGGTCCCGCAGCCGCGCGTACAGCTCTTCCAGGGCTTTCTCGGGTCCCTCCTCCTCCTCCTCGCAGCTGAGGCGAGGCGGTGGCGGCGGCCTGTCCTCTTCCTCGAGCTGCTCGAAGAGCTCGCGGTCCCCGAAATCCACCTCAGCCGCCATCTTAAGCTGCTGCAGGAAGGGAGGGGCTTGGGGGGGGGGAAGCTGCCGAGGGGGCAAAGGGCAGAAGGAGCCGCCGCTCGCAGCGGGAAGCGGGCGGGCCTTCGCCTCACGGCGGAGCCGGAGGACCACAACTCCCAGCATGCCGCCGCGGCAGCCCGCCGTGGCCGCGCCCGTGCCGGCGCGCTGTGCCTACTGGGAGATGTAGTCCGCGCTCTGCGGCCGAGCGCGGTGCCTGCTGGGCTTCCGGTGGCGCGGGGCAGGCCGGGAGCTGCAGCGCTTCCGACATGGCAGGCCCGCGGCCTCAGCCGGGGGCCCTTTGCTGCATTGCTCCTTTTTTTTTTTTGGGTTTTTTTTTTTTTTCTTCTTCTGAAAAAGATGCCCCATCCAAACTGTTGCCCGCCCTGGAAAGGCATCAGGCTCCCGGCAAGACACTGCCTCCTGCATTTAACGTGCTCAGATAATAGGCACTCCCCTAAGACAGTCTCATATAATCTACTACAAAAAGTTAGCAGACTTTCCAGTACTTAGTAATTACTGAAATATTAGCCAGGGACTCCAACATCCTACCTTTCTCACCAGTGGTTTGGTTATCCCTTGCTCTCTACTAAAACTTGAGTATCAAATTGAAAAACAAAACAAAGTTCAGCACTCACGACAAGTTGTGCTCCATAGTACCTATCTGATTATTTTAGGAAAATCCTACTTCAAAATAAGCAAAGCATCATATCGGTTACTGACTTCAAGCTTCCCTGACATGTCTTAACTATTTTCCTTAGAGTTTGGCCGAAAAGACAACTTAATTAACATAAAATAAGACCTTAGAGAAAAATGTCTTTATTATTAACCAGGTTTTTTTTTTTTTTTTTGCACTGGATTATGTGCCTATTGGCCCAGACCGCTAAATAACATCTACACAATGTTTCTTTCATGTTTCAAGAATTGAAAATAACTGTACAAGGTTAAAGTACAAAAGTACACAAGACAGTGGACACGAAATATCCATGTATGAGTTTATCCCATCTGCTGCTTGGTTTGAAAAGTAGAACTTTTAACTAAAAAATACTGTCCTTCTACAGTTCTGTCAAGTTTAATGGAAGTGGGTATAACCTGATTACAACACTAACACCAGTATCACTGATCTGATATTTACAAAAAAAATTGTATTTTTCAATAAATTAAAGTCAATGCAACACCCATGCAAGCTAGAATGCTAGCTTTTTGGTGAACAAGGACCCAACATTTGAACAAGAACCTTCCCATAGTCCCAAACTTTAAAACTGACTTATTTTTTTTTCTTCAAACTGCATCCATTCCTCGCATCGAAGATGTAAACCCCAAACCCATTCCTCTTTGCGTATGAGTCTGTGATCTTGCCATTTCATACTGTGCATCTAAATTTCTGAAAACCTCTTCCTGTTGTTTCAGCGTTTTGTAACTCTCTTCGTCAACGGAACTACATCCAGCTTCATCCTCACTCTGGAAACCAGACAGAAGACAATAAACATTAGCTGTGGAAGAACTGGTGTTTTCACATACTACAGCTGTCCTAAACACAACAATTTTGTTTTATTATTTTCAAAAGCTAGTAAGAATTTAGTAAGCATTTGGTTTTATTGCAGGAACATTCTAAGGTAGCTTTCCTCTCACTGTCAAGAAACATGTGGAGGCCTTCATCCAGTTCCTTTTTTGAACTCATTTAATAAACACCTCCAATTAACTTATTTATACAAAGTAATACTGTTCATCAGCTTATGAATATTGGTTGCAGCTACCACTGTTGTTACAGTCTGTAACAGTTGCCTTGTTAGCCAGAAACAGAATGAAATTCTAGAATTTGAATTGAATTCAGATCTAGATGCTGCTTACAAGCTTTAATGAGGAATACTTCAAAGTTTTAACTACATCAGATAGTATGAGGTTAACTGAACATCTTTACTGGCTAAGGTACACTTTAAAATAAAAGAAATCACTATCCGACAATTAATAAGCAACTTTATTGCACATTCAGAACTCTTTACCTTAATGCCCATCAGCTTTCTGAATTTGACATTTTGGTCCTTGTTTCCAAAATTTAATTTTTCCCATATTTCTGCAGACTGTGATTTATCCTGTACAAGATAAAAAAAGATGTATCACCTTTTTACATAAGTTTCTGTTAATATCACAATAGAGTAGCAAGCCAAAAAGCAATATTAAAAACAAGCCCACTGTGTAGCACTAGCAAAGTTGGAAGTAAAAGGCTTCTATGGGAAAATAACAGAAGATTGGCAAGGAGGATCATAAACATGCTCAAGTGACTTGCAGCTGAGGTGTAGAAAAATCACATCTAGCATACTAATCATTGCCTGGTCTTGCGCGCTTGACAAGTACATCATCTGTGTTTAGATAACACAGGCCTGTGATCAACTCAGGGGCACCTTAGCCAATCTGCTTGAGATTCCTGCCCTGCTGGGGGAAAGATCAAAGCACAGTCCTAAACTACACCTGCTTGAATCCCCGATACAGAGGCAAAACCAGCAGGTTTGGTAACACTCTCTAGCAAGGACCAAGCTTTGTGGTGCCTGCGTTCCTGCTTGTGTGCTTCTGCCCGGGTGCTGCTTCAGAGATCCCCCGTTGCCAAGATAACGAAAATAAATTTACTCTTTGCGTTATAGTTGTGGTTTCTGGGGTTGTTCCTGCATCCTGCCTGTGCCAGCTCATGCAGTTTCCAAGTCACATCTGACATTCCTACAGCATCCTCACAGAAACTCTTTGGGAGGGAAGTTTACTTAACCATAGGTTTCAAAACAGAGGTATTTTCTTTTCTTTACTCATTTCCATAAAGTCTAGAAACCTTGTCAGAATGCTTCCTTAAAGTGAATTATGGAAAAATGGATTTGCTTATTACAATTAAGCAATATACAGCACAATTCAGGAAGAACTGCTTAGACAGCAGTCAGGTTTCTTCTTTCCTCCCTTTGCCTCCCATCAATGCCACATGAATCAGTTTCAGTTTTTCACATCTCATGAACCAGTCTGTGAAAAGTGAGCTTGTTACGTAACAGACACATGATAATTAATCTACTGTAACAAACACTTCCATACTAGCATAGTGTCAAACGACAAAAACACAAATATTAAAGCGCCAATTTTTCCATAGTATCAGCAGGCAAAACCTGCCCTCAAATCCAGAGACTTTCTGAAAAAGCACTTGCCACAGGAGCCTTTTTTTCATTAGCTGGCCTATACTTCACTAATTGGAAGAACATTTATTTGACACAGCATAAAAGTTTGAAGGCTTATTTGTATTTATAACTTTTGTTAGTGTTAGTAATGCATTACTCCTGAAAAGCTATAGCAAGGATTGCAGACTTCTTTTTGAACTCTGGAATTGGACATGATACAACAATCAAATGAAAAATCTCTAGTCAGACAGGAGTGGTGAATTATAGTTTCTATAACTTGGCCATCACTGTCCAGCATCAAATGCAGATGGTCTTTTTATACTTAGTTGCACGTTGTAAGCAAACTGACAAAAGTAACATTAACATCCAATTATACCTCTGAAGTTTTAGAACATTAGGGGTTTTCCTAAGGCTTGCATCACAAACATTTGTCTAGTTATCTCAGTCCTTTCGCTCCTAAATTTTTACCTCGGGCTGAGTAATTTTGCTGGAAATAATGCTAATAAGCATCCTTAAGCTGCGTGAGTGTAAGATGTTTCCAAACAAGTTTTATGGAAGTAAAAAAGGACAACATTACCCCTTCCTTTTTGCCTTGCCAAAGCATCTTCCGCTTTTTCTCTTGCTCAGCAAATTTCATTGGATTCACCGCTGCCGGGTTATAATAGCTAGGTACAGCTATGCCAGTCTCTGCTAGTGCTTTTGCTTGTAGTGCTGCCATTTGAGCCGCCATTGCTATTTGAGGAGTTACTTGTGTTCCCGATGCCAGAAGAGCAGCAACATTAATAACGGAGCCTCCAGTGGCTGCAGCCGCTGAAGAAGAAAGGTAACTTACTATCAGACAATAAGTTCAGAATTTTGGGGGAAAAACAACACCCAAAATAAAAAAACAAAAGCCCTCAAACACCTCTCTTCATCAGAAATAACTTGAAAATGTCTGAATAACAAATGCATGATAAAATACATGTTATTTGTAAATTAAGAAACAAGTCTCCAATACTTCCAATAAACCAGCACTAAAAGTGAAACTACTGTACCTCATGCTTCTAAATACCCCTAAGCAGGTAGTAGCTTTCTAACTCTTGCTTAATGATGCACAAAGGAATGATCCAACAACCATCACAAAGTCATCTACCAGCCTAACATACAACTTTTTTTTGTATACTCAGTAAGTGAGAAGAAATCCCGGTATTTTTGTTGGGGTTTTATGTTTGTTATTTTTGTTTTGATTTTTCAACTGTTTCCAAGTTCTAGCTGTGGTTCTTATAGATGAACCAAGTTAACAATTATACAAAGAAAGACAACCTGCACATCTGTTGGACAGGACTGTAACACTCAGCACCGTAACACTATCTTCCACTCACACTATTGTTTAGGAATTAATATAATATACATGGACTACCTGCAGCCATTTCCTGTTGCTTCTGTTTTTCAACCATTTCCTTCTCTCTCTGTTCTTGCAGTTTCTTTGCTCTTTCCAGTCTAGAAGGAAGTACATGAGAATAAAAATACTTAAGACCTGCAAAATCAACAGCAACTCATTTATGTCACATATCATTAAAATTGTAGCAATTTCTGACCTTCTGGCTAATGCTTCCTGTGCATCCATAGCTGTATTTCGTCCCCGAAAAGGTGGTGGACTCGGACTCCGACTATGACTCCTACTGAACCTTCGGGGCTTTTCAATTCTTTTCTTTCGCTCTCTGTAACCAAATTTAACAGAGTTGCTAAAACAATGAAGGTACATATATACCTTCACATTTCATAAATTATTTAATCACAAATCTGAAAAAGTGCTTAACGACCGATTTGGAGAGCTCTCAAGAACAGCTTTCACATAGATTATACTAGAACGGTGCAACAGTCGCACTTGCCTCGTGTGGGAAAATAACAGAAGATTGGCAAGGAGGATCATAAACATGCTCAAGTGACTTGCAGCTGAGGTGTAGAAAAATCACATCTAGCATACTAATCATTGCCTGGTCTTGCGCGCTTGACAAGTACATCATCTGTGTTTAGATAACACAGGCCTGTGATCAACTCAGGGGCACCTTAGCCAATCTGCTTGAGATTCCTGCCCTGCTGGGGGAAAGATCAAAGCACAGTCCTAAACTACACCTGCTTGAATCCCCGATACACAGGCAAAACCAGCAGGTTTGGTAACACTCTCTAGCAAGGACTAAGCTTTGTGGTGCCTGCGTTCCTGCTTGTGTGCTTCTGCCCGGGTGCTGCTTCAGAGATCCCCCGTTGGCGAGGTAATGAAAATAAATTTACTCTTTGGATTTTATGTGTGGTTCTGTGGTTGTTCCTGTGTCCTGCCAGTGATGGCTTACACTTTGTAACAAGACAGAGCTAAAACTGAAGATTCCCAACTGCAAGATACAACAGAATATGTAATTCTGGGTATTCATTTACCCTCTTAGTGTCCAGAACAAACAGACCTAGAGATCTAGATTTTTTCATTCTAAAAGCTGACAAGAAAACACACTGTGTAACTTTCAGTAAAGTGAATTGCAAGAGAACTGTAAAATGGATCAAGTTGCAAGAATGCTTTGAAACCATAAAAGACCTCGCAGCACTGTAATTATCTTAAAAATGACCATTTTGAAAAGGCCCTATTTAAAAACTGGGATAGTACTCAGGGAAATTACCATTTATCTCCCTTCTGTAAACTCTTCACCAAATGTGCCTTGGACAACTGTTTGCGGGAGGCTATCAAGCTAAACAGAAGAGCTGTTTAAACAGGTGTGATCTGTCTCTGATATGCTTTTGAGAAGGACAGTACTGTGCACAGAACTACAAAGCATGCATTATCTGGAACCTGACAATCTGAAAAGAACCCAGTTAAAATATATTTTAAAGCAAAAAACCCAAAACATTCAGTTCAATACTCCTTTAGTAACCTTCTCCCCACCTCCCTCCCAAGTAGAACTTGCTCTTACGACATATATATCTAGTCCCATCTAAGCAACAGCCACTCAAAATACACATAGAAAGTACTATTAGCAGTATTTCTCCTTGCCAGGATCATTAATATCTACCTTACAAGAGATAAGGGTGTATCCATATTTAAGCCTATGACACTGCTGTTTTAAACAAAGAAGTCACAGATAGTGGAAGTGTCCAACAAAGCTTAAATTGCAGGAGATACCACTCACATTTTCCCCAGATTTGCCATAAACAGTAAGTTGAGATGCACAAAGATGTTTCTGCAATTTTACACTTAAACATTATTACCATTTGAGACAATAGCTAACTTGAAAACAGCCACTTTAAATGGCATTCAGATATCTTGTTTCTTCTGTTTGCAACTTGGGCGGCATCTACAAACATCATGAAACACAGACCGAAGTTACAAAAGCAGATCCTTGTTTACATGACAAATCTGGTAGAATACAAAGGAGGCGAGACTTATCTTTTCATAGAAGATGACAAGATGCAGATTCAGGCACTGGGAAGTGACAGATCTGCATTCCTGAGATTAGATGTAATGCATGTTTCAAAGATACCTTCATTTTTCCCGTGCTGACTATTGTAGTTTGGTCTTGTCTTTGGTCTGATGCTTTATTGCACTGGTAAACATCAAGGAAATAAATATCTGAGCTTTTGTATTTAAGTATTTCCACTTGAAACAAGCAGATGGTGTCATGTTTTCCATCTAGCATTTAATCAGAGCAATGCCACAGAAGAACTGCCAGGAGGGTCTATATGCTCACAGAACAAACAGATTAGTTTAAACGCTAGTGAGGACAGATCACTTGAAAATGTGAGCTTGAGGTCATGCAAAGAACCATAAAGAGAAGGTCAAGATCTACTATTTACTAATGCTTCTGTCATAGCCTGTTAATGGTAACACAACAAATACTGCATTTCATGAATGAGGGAATTCATTTCACAGCTGAGTTTTAACAGGGTAGGTTTCCACATCACATTTATCTGGCTTATGAAGAGTTTTCATTGAGGCTTGCTCCATAATTCTCTTTCCAATGGCTTCATCTGAGCGCAGAGGTTGATTAAGTGTTCTAGCTACTGTTAAAAAAGATTTGCACCTCACTTATTTTCCTTCTGTAGGATTTGCATGATACAAACAGTACTTAAAAGAAATGGAGTCTTGCTGTATGTCTATCACTATCCAACAAGACGTTATTTCCAGTTGAAGGAATTCCTAAGCTATGACTATCCCCTACATTTTCTTCCCACATTTCCTGTTTTGTTTCAGGTAATTTGAGTTTCACTGCAGAAGCAAAAATCTATTCTGGGATGTGAAGTTTTCACAGAGCCATTAAACACAAAAAGTTCACCGGGACTTTTAAGAACAGTATGTGTACATCATCTATAATAACTGGAAATAATGGGGACCTGAAGCCTTACACATCATGCTGAATGTGGCTTAAATACCATTAAATGCAAGTAATGTATACCAATTGAAGACCCAGCTCTACTCACCCCAGCTGAAAAAGTTTGGTAGAAAGTGCATGCCAAAATAAAACATGACACAAACCACATAATTCAACTAGTTCTTCAGAAAGGTAAGTCTTCTTAACAGTTTCACAAGTGATGTTGTAGCATTACACCCGTGTGCTAGATTCTTAATTCTCCAGTGATCCACCGTAATGTTGAGTAGTCATAACCAACTTCTATACCCTTTAAATATGCAATTTAAAATACTCTAGTGAAAATACTACTAAATGAACTGGAACACTGGCAACATTTTCTTGGGAGCTTTGAAGGGATGCTAATTTGCATTCAAACTACTTGTTTTACTTTAAACAAATCAGAGGGAAAAAAACACAACCATAGTAGTTATTAAGTCATATTTCAGCATAGTCATTCTGAAAATCCTACAGGGCTTTAAGAATGCAAAGGTGACACATACAATTAGTTTCAGAACTCTACACCAAAATACTGAATGATTCATCAGTATTGGAAAACATTAACTTCTATACAGTGATGAAAACCTCAACTCTAGCACATTCTAGGTAAGGCATGGATCTCAACTCTGTCAAACAGATGCAGAATAAGCCAGTAGGTCTAGCGTTTCAATCTGTGCTTCTGGAATTTAAGTTTAAGGAAGAAATGGAAGCACCCAAGATAGGTAGAAAAATGAGCATGATAAATATTCTCATGTTGAATTTGACAAAAAGGAGTTGGTAATCACTAACACACAAGACCACATTCAGAGCAGAAATAGCCCATCTGACAAAATTCACCTTAGCACTACACTAACTGTGCTAGTTCACAGAAAAGACAAGCTTTTATATAGTCTGTAGAGCTGATCAGGATTAGCTTCTGACAGCCAGTTATTTCCAGTTAACCTTCCTTTTTATGGTATATACACAAACAGATAAATACAATAGTATTTTTAAAGTAGTGATGTACCAACCCCCCTACTCTTGCATCAAACACATGAAAGGGTTAGTTGCATCTTATTCTTCAGTTTCTCCCCATTTAAATACCCTATTTAAAGTAGTAAATTCAGTTGTGGTACAATAAACCACAAAGAGCTTTAACTGCAATAATCATTACTACCCAAATTAAGTTATTTACTTTCCTTCTACTTTATCAGTCAAAAGTTCTAAAATGGTGTTTTTATAAGATACCTGTAAAATAACTAGTTAAGCGTTTCTAATTGCTAACATGAAATCATGCTATGAAAAGCCAAGAATCTGAGACACTTCAGCTGTCTGGGACAAATGTGTATAAAAACTATCCACTCCTTAACCCACTCTATCAATACAACTGAGAAAAAGCCAAACAGGTTTAGTTACACTGAATAGACATTAGCTGGCAAACCCATCATTCTTCTATACATCATCCCACCGCAGACCATTCAACCAGACCACCACTATTAAGTGCACATGGAAGTTAAACTTACCTGCTTCTACTCCTACTTCTGCTTTTACTTCTACTTCTATGTCTGTGTCTAGATCTTGATCTAGAACGAGATCTTATACGTCGTTTTCTCTCTCTGCTGCGAGATCGTGATTTTTTCCTATCACGGCTTCTACTACGATGACGTCTGAAACACATGTCCCAAATTCTTACATATATTCTCATGTTTAATTCAGCTTCTACTTAAGGACTGACATACAGGTTCGTCACCACAGGGCAAAATGCATCAGGCAGGGTGGGAAGACTGCAAACTATACACAGAAGAGCTCATGCCTGGAACAGTTTAAGTTGTAAGACTAGGAAATGAAATGGGAAAGGAACCAAACACTACCACCAGCCACAACAGAGAAGTGAGTTACGCAGCTTACATAAACAATCACACTCATCAATACAACTATTTTTAGTCATTCATTAAAGTGTGTATCTCAAAACGAATATACAGCCAAACTAATCTGATTCTTAAATTCAAGGCAACAAAATTCAACTCAGGGAAGAGATGCCCAAATTTCAGCTCACGAATCACATGCAGTTCCTCAGCATATTAGCTGAAGTTTGTTCCTTGCCATCATGTTTGCTACAGATCCTTCAGCTATGGGCAGAAAAGTTCTGCTGGCAGCAACCTGTTTGTCCCAAGCAATTATCCTATCCTGAGAATGTGCTAGGTGGCCTACTGTGCAAGAAGGCTTAGACAGCACTGTCTCTGGGTTAAGTTCTTGCTTTAGGAGGTAAAAAGCCATCACATTGCTACAGTGTATTTTCTTTCTGGTCACTGACAACAGGCAACATTTAATATACTCTGTCTATAAGTTTTCTATACTCTGTATACTATTTATAAACATGAGACAGATCACCTAAAGCCTTCGAATTACTATGTACTTTTACTCAGAACCAATCTGAAGAAAAAAAATGTGGCAGCAAAGGCACTACCCAATGAAAACTGAAACATGCAATACAAATTGATGCTTTAGAGTTAAACTAGGTCAGTAATGTAATTCAGCCGTACTTCAGAAGTCTACACAAATTCTAAACATTGGTTTTGCAAATGCACTTAAAGAATAATCATGTAGAAAAACCTACCTTTCACGAGACCTGGATCTTGAATGACTCCTCCCTCTTGATGATTTTCTCTCTTTGCGTTTATGTCTGTCCTCACCATTTTCAGATGAATTTAGGCTATCTCTTCCCTTGTCAGAAGAATGTTCTTTGTCATTGTGGTCTTCAGATTTGTGCTTCTTGGAGGACTTCTCTTTGGATTCATGTCTTCTTGCCTGTTTTAAGAAGAAGTTGGTTCTTTCAGGAAAATAGTGCAACAAAGAGAGTTAGTATGGGTATCAGAAGATAAAAAATGATAAGTTTTGATGCAACATTAGTAACCTTAGGAGTGTGACTCAATCACGGGTGATGGCTATTTTACCTAATGCCACCAACTACCCAAAGTTGCAAATGCACTCTATAACTTTTACCCCTTTTCCCTCCTCCCCACTGTCTAAAGGATTTCTAAAGCATCAAGGTATCCTTACAGTGTTTCCATATAAGAGTTCACAGCATTGTAACAAAAACAACTGTCATTCTCAGTTACTGTCTCCATTCCAAACACATAAGTACCTATCTTTAAGTACCTGACAAATTATGAGTATGCATTTATATATACACACACTCACATTTGTAATGGATATTTAATATTTGCCTAAGCTTACCATGTAGAAAGTTACTCAAATCCATACACAATTGCAGACGTATACTATTTTGCTTTTAGAACTAAAACAATTTTCTATCCATCATTAGATTATTAATTTTCAGAGCAGAACTCTCTTCAGCCAGTAACTTCCAACAGTTTTCAAAAAGCAAAGTGATAAAATACATGGCTGACATCCCATTTTTAGTATTTAAAACTAATGTGCATCACCTTGAGACCTCCCACAGTAGTTTTAAATTAAAGATATGCTGCTCCACTATACCGCAATTTCTTCCTGCAGTGCCTCTTAAAAAAAGATTCCTTTTTATAGCCACCAATGCCAAAAATACTTAGCAAGGTCAGGCCTGATTTTTGCCAGTGTTTTCCTTAGAGACTAAGTCATGACATCAACACCTTTTCTTAATATATCCAGTTTATTTTGAAATCTTTCTAGCACAACAGCATAGCCCACTGACATCTAATGTTTAAATAAGACTTTTGTTTCAAGTCACAATTTAAGCATGATATATTCATTTTAGACCAAAACCCAATTCTTCAGAGGTTTTTTTTGGCTTATCCAAATCTGTTTACTACTCATAAAACTTCTCCTATAATCATAACTCTCTCTCAAAAGAAACAAGTCCGGAGAAGATGTTATAGTTAGCTTAGACTCACTTATCTAAGCCTTTCTAACTCCTTATTAAGATATATCCATTTCTAAATATATTTGATTATAGTTCTTCAAGTATGCAAGTATTACGCATTTTTTTCCTGCTTTACAGTATATATATCCTTGAATAACCACTCGTTACATAAAAACCCATCTGAAGTTTGAGATGTTACCTGTACATTACTTTTAAGTATGTATTCACGTAAGTAGTTGTTCTGATATACATACTAAAAGAATTACTGGCATTCAGTTTTTAGTCTACAGACAAAGCACTTAATCTTGCAACTAAATGAACAGTAAATCTACTGTGGGACATCATTCGTCATCTGTTCGCTCTGTGAAACTTAAGAACTGCTAAATAAAGTGTGTAAGATTAAATCCAACAGCATGGCAAAACACTGGACATAATTTTAGGCAAAGACTTTTTTCTTTTAAGCATTAAAAAGAAATTTGTTATTGTTTTAAAATCACGTCTTCCAGGCACACACTTAGTAATAAACCACCATTATATCCCATAACGGATTCAAGATATTTTTAAGGGAAATATGAGTTTGAATGACTAATAGTTACCTTATCATGAAGTAGGCTTATAATTTTGCTATCTGAGTCTGCAGCGTCTTCAGTTCAGTCTCTTCGCGCATTAGCACGCTGAGTATGATTTATTATAGAAATGTTATCATGTGAGCTAAACAATATATTCAATTTCACAAAAACTCTCTAGATTATTTTTCTTTTCCTCTTTTTTTTTCCTCCTTTTTTAAACAGAGCTTCCATTGGAATGGGGGAAGAAGCTGTTCCTGACCCGAGGTTAAAAGTTAAGTCGTCCCTCATCTGACCCAGCCTGCTATTGCCCCACATGGCTTAAGTTTCTTTGACTATTTCGATGCTCCTGGTTTGCTCCTTTGATTTCTTCTCTGGTGTGTAAGCCAGTTATTTTCAAGGTATTGCCGATGCTGTCTCTTCTCACTCCCCTATATATATACAGACATTTACGTACTTAAAAAAAAAAAATGAGACAGCTCTCTGACATTTTTACTGCTACTGCCATGTTGTCAGCTGACTCAGCTTGTTTGTCAAACTATGACAGTCTTTACAATTAAAGGATGCAATAAACAGAGCTCAGTCAGGTGGGGAATTATTTTTAATATACTTAAGTAAATGGGTATGTATCATTGAAAGTCCTGAACATTAGCCACGAATAAAGGCACCCAAAGCTTTTGGTTAATGGAAGCTCTGTGAAAGTCATCAAGAACACCATTCTACTTCTCCACATGAATTCTTTCTTTTCGCTGTTTCCACAAAAAAAAAAAAAAAATTAAGTTACTAGTTTCTGAAAGCATTTTTCTATAAAACTATTACCTTGTCAACATGATGGCTGCAATCATGCTTCACTATGAAAGGATCTCCATATCCATTTTAAGCTTAAAGTTTCCAATTTCTTGTACTTACCATAAAGTCATTTATATAGATTTACGCATATGTGCATTACTACAAGATACTTTTTAAGATGTATTGTACAATTACCTAAACGCTACAAAGTGTTAATTACCTCTTTGCTTCTGCTCCGGCTTCTGTGTTTTCTTCCTTCAGTATCTGGAGAAGAAAACATTTATTGTTATTTACCAAGTGAAAGAGATCAGCTGGTTATAATCTTTCTAGTTCCTTTCAGTTATTGACAAGACCTTTTTTCCTTAGCACTTCTGTCATTAAAATTGACAAGTTTCGATATATTTAAGATACAAAACCAAAATTAGTAGCTTCATTTTTTCCCCCAATTCTAACAAGTTACTAGAGCCAAATCAGTATATTTTTTTCCAAAACAGCTTTAAAAATATTTCAGTTCTACAAGCATACACCAGAACATTACTAAGCAGCTTTGCTTATCTGAAGACCATACCTGACTTCCGTCTTCTTTCCCTTGACCGTGAGCGCGATCTTGAATAATGATGCTTTGATGTTCTGGGAGAACTAGATGCATCTGACTGTTCCTTTTTCTTCTCTCTCTCTGGAGAGGACTTTTCTGGGGCTACTCCATCTCGTTCTGTATCACTACCCTACACATGAAGACAGAATGTTTAAAAAACAAAAACTTGAGACTGAATCCCAAGAAAAACTATTTACTTAGTACTTCCTCTGAAGACACACTTAAAATTGTTTTCTTTAAAGACAATCTTGTGAGTAGCCATCCCATTATTAGTTAGGTAATAGCTTGATAGAGTTGCAGTGAACTGTGTAGCTGCATACAGATCGATCTTTCAAGACTTTAAGAAAGAGAATTACTATATACTAACATTCTGCTCTCCCACTACATTAGACTGCACTTTACTTTTTCCATGCACTTTTCAGAATATCAGTAAGACTAAACTCTGATCCATAGCTTTCCCTAAATGGTGGTGTTTGTAGGTGAATTACCTTTTAACATTTACATAGCTAAGATAACTTAAGGTCAATACTGTCCCAACAGATTTAAGACACCTCACAAGTCCGAGCATTACTGAGGCATAGCACAAAATCCTCAAAGTATTTTGAAGTACAGAATGAACTTTGAAGAGAAATGAAATTAAGTATATTGCACTAGTGTTAGACAGTTAACTTCTGAGTGAGAAAAAATCTCAAACAGTATCTCTATGCAAAAATGTCTATTTATCTGAGAGCATATAGGTCACATCCACCTGTCCCAACAATTTCTGTATCATATTTTTCTTAGATGACAAAACCCAAGATGTTCCCTCCATCCCTTCTAAACCTTGATCTAAGAGGACTAAACCCGGAAACTTATACTTTGTGCAGAGCAGTCAAGACCACTTTGTGATTCAGTGCTGGGAGAAGTAAATGTGTACAAGCGGTGTACAATGCAATGAAAGGAACAGCATGGAAAACATACACACTGAAAAGGTGAATGTGCTTTCATTAATGCCTTTAGAGACTCATTGGCTTCTCTTGTTTGGACCATGTAAGTGTCCATCATAATAAAAACTTTTGAACATTGTGTGGATGCAGGTCTCACTAAGGACATAATTTGGCCCAGAAATGCTGTTCATGAAGACAATTTAGCATAGCACTCAAACTTGCATGGTTTTCTACCAGCTGCAGTTTTATTTGCAAACTGAACAAGACACATGAAAACCTCTCAAATGCTGATTTATTACTTTGAAAATAAAGCAGTTAGTTTTTCTTTAACCACAACAGGTATTACAGACTGTCCTTAATACATTGTGTATTAGTGGTAGACCCTCTTCATAACATGCTACAGGTAAATCTTTAGATTTATATTTCAGCTACTACCGTTTAGTCTGCCCAATTCTTTATTAATTTGCATCTGTACAAAGATACATCTATAGAAAAATCTCTTTAAAAGTGAGATAAAGCAGTGTTCACTTCTCTATGCACATGGTATACCGATATCTAGTTCAAAACATGCCAGCATATGGACAAGAGTACTGACTGCTTCAGATTGCATCTGCCACAGAGCTTTAACTGTAGTCTCAGTGACACTTCTGAATACTGTTGATACACCACTCACCAACCCAAAAACTTTAAAACATGAAAGAGTAAGAACTGACTCCCCTATTTGTGATCTTTGCCATCGCAATCCTTGGCATTCCACATCTATCTTATCTACATCTTTCCCCCCTTCTACTCAGTCCCTCCTTTCTTCATCTAAGATTTCCAAAAGACTCAGCTAGAAGTTGTTTCAAAGGAATTTTGAAATTTCTATAAATTTACATTTCAGTTACTTGAAAAGGATAAGGAGAATACCAGCTAACAGCCTAAGTTAACCGAGTTTTTAAACATAGTACGCAACTGAAATTGAGCCTACTGTCACATTTTTCCAAGGCTACCAGTCTCATTATTCATACATGTTGTTGCTTATTAAGGCCCTTATGCACTGCACTTTAGAGAAATCTCTCAGCTCTACAAAAACACACACAGCAAAAATAGGCTGACAGACTTCAATGAGACTATTCTCAGTTCTTAGAAGCACATATGGACTTGGCCACAGGCTCATGGATCCATCGAACAAGCCCCTCATCTACTACTTTAGAGGAACCTCAACGATAGTGCCTGTAATCTAGGTGCAAAACTACAAGTCCATAATTCTTCAGCTCCTTTTACAAAAAAAAAAAAAGTATCTTATTCTTCAGAGGTTAAGTTATATAAACCAGAAAAAGCATCATTAAAAAAAAAAAAAAAAGGATTAATTTTCTCCAGAAGTTTACGGTCCTCTTCTTGTGTTTCACCACTGGTTAAACTTTCAAGACCAGAACTTAAAATACCAGATTTAAACACCACAAAGTACTTAGAATCAACCTGGAAGAGTTTTATCATTTTAAAGTCCGGTTTGTTTGGTGGTTGGTTTTTGTTTTGTTTTTTCACTCAAAACTACTTAATTACTTTCAGAAAAAATTAACCACATTGGCTTGATAACCACTTTTACTGGTTCTTCAACTCAATTATGAGACAAACACCTTTGCATGTTACCAGGCCACAGAAACAAACGCCTTTATGTTACCAGGCCACAATTTAAAAAAAAAGAATAAAGCTATACTCTTACTCTTAGGCCATGTATGAACATAAAAAACAGTGGCAACTACAGCAGAGGCGTTTCCTATCGATATAAACAATAAAAACAGGCGGATGGGACAAATAATAAATCCCCGAGTGCCAGAAGATGCTGGAAACAGCAGGCCTGTGACCAAACACAAAGAAAAATGACAGGAAAAGCTACGCGAATGAAAACCGAGTACAGCCCAGCCACCAAATCGATCCCCTCCATCCTCCCCTGCCAGGGAACCTGAGCCCACAGTCCCTCTGAAAAACGCCCGCTCCTACAGACATAATACTTCTCTCCCCAAACAGGAAATGATAGGGCCCCAGTCACAACGCCTCCTCGCTTCTCTCCGAGCCCAGAGAAATGAAACAGAAACTTCTGGAAACCCAGAGAGAAGTAATGGGCGAAAACCGGCCACCCCCTCCCCGAGGCCCATCATGGCGCCTGCAAGCGAAGGAGCGGCGGGCGCCATTTTGTCTCTCCGCGCACACGGCTTCCCGACCCAGCCCTCCTCATCGCACA
>NW_009647418.1:3181884-3193346 GCF_000708025.1 Charadrius vociferus
CAGCGGTCTCCGGGGCCGCGGTGAGGAGATGGGAGGGCGGCTGGCGGTCTCTGTGGGCAGGGGTGGCCGCTGCGTGGCGGGGAGGGCTCCCTGGCACTGGATTTTCTTCAGTCTCGGGCGCGAAACCTGTCCTCGCCAAGCTGCGCTCAGTCGGGCCCGCTGGGGACATCAGCTGGGAGCCACGTTGCTCTTGCGACCTAACTTTGTCTTTCCCAAGCACGCGGTTTGCCTTTAGGGTGCTCAGAATCACGGTAGAATAATAAAATCAATAATTTGTGCCTGGTCATATAATTTTGTTAAAGCTCTCCACTTACCAGCATGTTCCTTAAATGTTTATCATAGGTAAACATGTGGAATGATATTGAACTCCTTACAAATGATGACACAGGGAGTGAGCAGCTCCCTGTTGGTTTAGGACATGAATGTGGCACTGCGTTGTACCAAGTGGATACGCTGCTTCAAATCACATCTTCAGAAGAGGTAGAACTCATCAAAGCTGTGGTGTTCTCTTTCTTAATAATTGCCAGAGCTTCTTTGTCATATTTTCTAAAGTGTTTCAGTTATTATATATAACAACCTTTTTGTTCTTAGGTCTCTGTTAATCCACAGTTGCATGCATGCAACTCAAGAGACGGCAGTATTATTGTTGTTGACAGATCGGTGGCGCTTCTTGACAGTACTGGGCAGTCTCTTCAGATGCACATTCAGTTTGGTAAGTTCATTCCTTTGGAATTCCAGTGCAAGTTAAAACTGACTTTCAAAATATGTATGTTAAGGAAAATATGTCAAGTATCTTGCATACCTGACTAGCCTGTAAAGAAAATTATTATAATGAAAACTTAAGTAATAAAAAGTGATTGCTGGTTCTGTATACAATTAACTAAGTATTTCTGTACACATTAATTAGAATGCTCACTAACTTTTTACTGAAATGGGAATAATGGATACCAGAACCACTCCCCGTATGCCTTTTCTTGTACTTCGTTTAATCGAAACAAATAAATTTGAAGACATCTGGGACACTGTATTGTCCAATTCCTATGTTTCAAATATGAATGTCTATTAAAAAAACCCAATCTTAATATTTTATGTTTTGCCATGGAACTTTTCAGATACTAATGTGGATGTAGTTGGCATGTGTCAAGAAAAACAATTTCTTGTGGTTGGTGAGAGAAGTGGCAATTTCCATCTTATTCACATACCATCAAAACAAACCTTGTTAACTAAGGTACAGTAATTTTTCTATTCTAATTTTACTGAAGACCTTTTGTTCTCAGAATTTCTTGAGTTGTTTCTTTCTTTCTTCCAAATATCATAATAAAAACATTCTTATGTTTTGAACACATCAACTAGTTTGAACAAGCAAACAGATTAAAGGGACACTTTTGTTCCCATAAGTAACAAATAAGGAAAATATATTTCGGAATTGCACGTATAAACAAGAACGAGTTCTTCATGAAAGAAAAAAGTTTAAAGTTGGAATTGAAGATCAGTATTTCCATATTTTTTTTCCAAATAAAATACAAAATAATAGTCTTTATATTGATTCCATTTTAGATTTTGGTTGAAAAATCTTCAAGCGAAAAGACTTACTTAAATCTCTTTATTGAAAAAGATAATGAAGATGCAGGTAAGGTGCTTTCCTGTAAAGATACTTAGCTCTCATTGATTATTTTGCAAATGTAATTGAAAACAAACATTCAGAACTCAATAGCTCTTCCTTTTGAGACTGTGCTAAACATACAAAAATTCTCAAAAGGAATGATTCATTCTCCTTCTTCTATCAGACTTCAGATTTTAGTAGTTCCTTTTCCTCTATAAGCTCCCAGTCTTGTTCTGCCACAATATAATGTATTTAGATGTAGTTTTGTCATGAAAACAGGATTTGCAGTCTGATGAATGCATGCAAAAATAATAATTTCAAACAAAACTCTAAGATGTACAAACTTTTTTAAAAAAATCTATTGGTCAGATTATTTTTATTGTCAGTTTTTTCACTGTCCTATTTATAAGCAGTAGTCTTTTTACTTACTCTTGAATACTCAAATTTTATGAGTATGATTTAACAAATATTTGTATTGGATTTTTCTTAGGTATTTATCATATGTTCATTCTCACAAACAATGGATTCTTCTGCATTATGTGTCTCCCACTTGCTAAAACACAGGAAGGTAAGATGATCTACAGACCACTTGGAATTTCCATTTGAACAGGGACAGCTCTCTCAAGAAAGCTTTTCCATGCATCTTTCTAATAGGAATAAGATATTGAGTTGGGATTCTCTGTGTAATCTTAGTTTGTTTTTGAAGGGAAACTGATATACAATGAGTTCTGTAGTAAAATTATTTTTGTATTCGTCCAGTAATTCCTTTAGCTTATGTGTCTCTGAGTCACTGCTTTAGAGAGACTACTGAATACTATGGAAGCAGGATTTTAAGCCATAATCAGTCTTAGCTGTACTGAAGAATATTGGGAATAATTTAAATTTTTAATGCTGTGTAAGTATAGTTATTAGTTAATTTTCTGTGGCTCAGTACTGTGATCAATATAAATAGACCCTGTCAAAGATCCTGGCTGAAGTGCCTTTCAGCATAGTCAGGTTAGGATTAAACTATCCTGTATGACATTTAGTGGCTTTTTTTAAACTTCGAAAAAGTTTGTTTAACACTGATTCTTTTTTTTTTTTTTTTAATGTAGCAATTGACAAGATGGATATGATTACAGCAAAGAAAGTAAGAAATACCTGCTAACTTGTAACATTGTGTTAAGTGCAAAGTTTGTAACAAAACTTTTCTCTGTACATTTCATTGACTACTTACCAGTTTATTATTACATCTCATAATTGTGATTATTACTTTTTCTGTACATGGACAAGTGAGCAGGTCAAGGTTTTATCCACTGATTGTATAAACTTTTTTTTGTCCCCTTTTGTTTGCTTTGCCTTCATCTTCCACCACAAAAGTTACAAGGACAGATAAAGACAGCTTTCATTTCCACAGAGGAGTATCACAGTCTCGGCTGTCAGAATTTTGTGATAAGTAACTCAGCAAACAACATCCATTTGATAATCGGGGTAAGTGCTAAGAATGTGTTCGTAACAATTCTTATGTGATCAGCGATGGTGTTTTTTGATCTGCAACATAATTTATCGCTAGTTGGTTGAAAAAGAAGATAATAAACTTTTTGTACTAAGCTGTCTTTCATTTCCTTCACTGTAAATTTAAAGATTATCAGTTGTGCAGGCTGTCTATAGTTTTTCTCTTAAGGAAATAACTATTGTCATTTCAGAGCTTGGCCTGTTGTGATGGATGGGGGGAAAAATATTTTCACCCTGGTTGCATGACCTTGGTAAATCACTGTAGTTCCTAGCCTGGACAGGCTATTTATAGTCTCGTCCTTGAGCTCAGAGACAAAGCCAAAGTTGGCAAGAGTCTTCCAATCAGGTTCACATTCAACAAAGGCTTACCAAAGCAACAGCCAAGGTCCCAACTGAACAAAGCCCTTAAGCATGAATTGAGTACAGGAACCACTACAAAAATAAAAATAGAGACATAGTTTGAAATGTTAATTTGGACTAGAAACAAGTTTTCTGAGTTCATTGACTGAAGCCTGTTGAATTCAATGCAGTTTTTCTCAGTAGGTTCAGTGTACGTTTCATCCTGGTTTTATGTTAAATGAGAATAGAAAGTGGGTGTTTTGAAATACAGCTTGTTTTTTGAAGACCCAAAAATGTTTAGGAATGCTGGCTGTAACAATTACTGTAGTAATGGCCAGTCTTGAAAGGAGAAAGGAAAAAGGCTAAACTTAAAAAAAAATAATCTGAATATCAACATTCACAGGCACTAAACTTTAAGTTAGTTTTGCAGCTTTCCAAGTGTATTTGTAAGTTAAAGACCAATTGAAGAAGCACACCTGTCAATGGCCAAATTTCTAATGTATAACCTGATTTTACTTTGCCTTCACTAATAGGGTAAAGGCAATTATGTACTCTCCAAATGGGAGGTAGACACTACCAATAACCTGGTGTCTGTTCGAAGTTTTGCTGATTCAAGTCTGATTGAAGGTAAAGAGGGTTTTTTTCTTCTTATAGACAAGCGTAGGATGCATATTTAATTGCAGAAAATACTACGATGTTTTCAGTTATTTCATTGTTTTTAGTAAATACACATATACCAAATGGAACACTTCTTGTAAATGTACAGCCAAAATTTATGCTTCAGACTTGTGGAGTTTAACTCAGATGCATAAATCACAATTCTGTTTAAGCTAAACTTTTCACAGACGTAGGAAGTTCCATGAGGTTAAACATCTGTGGGTTTCCAATGCTTGATTGTGTGTTTTAATACATTTTTGCTTCAAATACATTTCTCAAGAGAAATAATAAATTTATGTGACTATGGATATTTTTTAGGTGCAGCAAAACTTCAAGTCCTTGACAATCTGCTCTTTGTTTTAGACACAGAGGTATGTGTAATGATGTGGTTTAGTCTTTGTTTTACGATGTTCTTGAACCAGCTTATAAAAATATTTTTTTAAGTAATAGCTTTAAAATATGTTTCTATGAAATAAAGATGCTTGTATTTACAGAGGATCTTGATCTTACTGTGTTTTTTTAATTCTACTCCTAGTCATTTTTTAAGCCATGGAATATGTTCATATTCTGCTCAACACAGACAAAAAATGTCTTCTGTGAAGGAAATATGAAATCCATATCTGATTTTTTTTTTTTAATCTAGAATATCTTAAGCATGTGGGATGTTTATTCTCTTACTCTAATTTGGGATTGGCCTTTAATACATATTGAAGAATTTCTTTTAAGTACGGAGTCAGATTCTTCTTCAGTCATATGGTAAGGAAAGCATTTTAATACCAGTTCTGAAAACTGAAAAGTTGTCTGTTGTTACAGGAAATGTGCCACAAACACTTGATTTTCTGTGATAGCAAATTTTTAGAAATCTTTGTTGAAATCTTTCTAGTTGGTAGGAGAAAATAATTGGACTGTGTAGGTATCCTTGGCTCTGTTGTAGAAAAGAAAACCTTGACACTTTCTGCTTTTTCCTGGTTTATCTGTTGTTTCTGATAAGGAACCTTGCATGCAACCTGTATCATTTAAGAAATGCTTGTCTAAAATAAGGCGCATAATATGGCTTATAAGTCTGCTTTTATAAAAAAGCTAGTCTGTCTTTTGGATAGATAAATAGTAAAATCTTCATTCTGCAGATGGAGAAGCCAAAATCTGGATATGTGTGTATTGGTTAAAATGCAAAGGAAATTAACGTCACTTAAGATTAGAAGACAAGACACTTGGCTCTGTCTATTGCTCTGTGACAGTTTAAAAAAAAAAAAAAGAATCAGATCCATTTGAGAAGCTTAAAAATGTCAGAAGTTAAATGTATGTCCTGCACATGCTAAACCACTATTATTTTTGGGTGCCCTATGGGTTTTAAAATATACCAATTTCCATGAAAAACTAGGTTTTCTAAAACTCAGAAGCAAGAATATTTCACAGTTTTAACACAAAATTCATACAGTATATTTTGCTTTCTTTTTTTCCCATTCTGTAGTCAAGGGCTCACCAATGTTAAACTGATTGTCATGACAACACCAGATAACAAACAGGTATAATCTCTTTATCTGTGTTCTGTTCCTCAATTGTTATGCAGTCACTGAGGAAAAAAAGGCGCGGGGGCGGGAAAGAAAAGGAGGTGGCTAAATATTTGGAGCAGACAGTTCTCAGGAGCCCAGTCAAAACTGAAATGTGACCTACATTAGGATAGAGAGAGTGAGGGACTATTGCGATGTCTTATGGTGGCGATCAGGGCAAGCTGCCCTGCTGTTTCGTTTTTTTATGGATGGTTTGGGGTTGGTTTGTTTGCCTTTTTTAATGGTAAGCAGATAGAGGAGAGCAGCACAATTTACTATTGTCTTGCATACCTGCACAGGTTTCTTTGGAGCAGCATCTGCTCTGTGTACAGTCAGTATCTACTTCCATGTACAGTCAGCGGAGTTAACTGAAACAGAATGCCAGGTTGAACATTATACAGTTTTTTAAATTAAACCTCTCTAATTATATGTAATAAACCTATATATAGACACAACATCTAAAGCTTCGTTAAATTTTCTTAAATTGTAGAAACCTGCTTTTTCATAAAAACTTATAAAAATAGCGTCTTCTCTAACTCCATAAGAATCCAGAAATGATATTGTACACACCACTCTGTCACCAGTGTATGAGAAAAAAAAATCTGACTTGTTTGTTTGTTTCCCCCCCTTTTTTTTATAGATGAGAAGTCTAATGGTTTTTGCCTTGCCCTCTATGCAACCACTCTATTCTTTGGAAGTATCTAGTGTTTCTTCACTTGTTCAAAGTGGGATTGGCACAGTATGTTTCGATTATTTTTGGTGTTCTTTGAAGAAATATAGTTGTCTTAACAGTTATAATTACTAAAGAGAGTACTGTGTTATTGTTAAATTAGAACCAATTTGTGCTAGAAACTGTGCAGGAACTGTATAAAGAAAGATTAACTGATGTCCCCAGAGGATGGAGAAAAATATACAATATATAGCAAACTGAAAGGTTTTCTTCTAGGCCCAGGTCTATTGCAGTGTTTAATACCACTGCCAGTTGTTCTTGCTGCTGTTATGGCTAAAAGCTGTATGAAGTTTTAAGTTTGCTGAGCTTAGAAAATGCTCTGGATTTATTTGGGATTTATTTAAATTTAGATGAGCAAACTACTTCTTTTACTGTTTAAACTGCTTCCTTGTAAAGACTTTAACAAAAGAAGATCAAAAAAGACGGTGGGAACTTTAGGAATTAGGAATTAGGACTGGTGGAGTGTATACCAAGTCAGAAATTGAAGCAGTTGGCTCTTCACTGGAATTGTGAAAGTGAATGTAGTAAGTTTGGGATCTGATATGCAATAAAATGCAAAGCTGATGAAATTGCTTGCCTTGTATGAGGCACTTGTCAGAATAAATTATATATGCAACAACGTAGTGGAGAAAATAATAGCTAATATATCCCTTTTCTTTGATCTGAGATGATAAAGTCGAGGTGGGAAATGCCAAGGCATGTACTGCCTTTGTGGAATGTAAAACAGAGATCAGATTCTAGAAGATGTGGAGATGGATACAGTGTGACCTGCATATGGCTTGGACAAAATGAAGGAGTGTAATTTTGAGACGATGATTCACTCGTGTGGAGGGTGTGCTGATGGTGATTGAATTGGGATAGCAGAGTGGTTTCAATCTGTTCAGTTAAGGCCCTCAGAAATTTTAGATGGTGGCAACTGCGCAAGAAATAACATAATAAGCATTTAAAAAAAACCCAAAAAAACTTACCTGAGAGAAAAGCAGTAATTTGTTTCTAGATTAAGAAAGACGTAATGCATTACAGTTGTGGTTTTTTATGACTGATTTCCCATACCACCTAATGATTTCTGTTATTGCATACTACAGGATACAATATACTTCTTGGAAGGAATTAATGAAAAACGTCAGATGTAAGATAATTGTTTTGTTTCTTATTAGATCATTATTGTATAAAAATTGCAGATTACTTCTGCATGTAGTTGTTTCACAGTTGATAAATTCACATAGTTTCCTCTCTTCTGCAGACCCTGTGAAGGCCCCATTTCTATTGTTGTGATGAGAAGTTTAACTGAAGCCTTGCCGGAAAATAGGTACTAGTTTCCGTGAAACACTATTTTATTATTTTAATGTTTTATCTCTGGTTTTACACTTATATTGAAGTACTATACTTTACTTTATTTCGCCCCTAGACTAAGTCGCTTACTTCACAAACACAAATTCACTGAAGCAGAGAATTTTGCCATTCAATTTGGACTAGATGTTGAGGTAAGCTGTCCGTTCTTGATAAATAAATTTGGAGATTAATTAGCGTAACTGAAATTATGAGTAAGGTTCTTGCCCTATAATTCAACAGAAAGTATTAAAAATATTACAAATATAGTGGAATGTTACCTTACACAGCAATGCGCTATACTTGAAAGCCGATTCAAAATTAGATGACTATGTGGTGAACTATGTTTTTATTTACAATAACTGACAAACCTTGCAATGAGAAGTGGTGCAGAAGTACCTCTTCTGATCAAAATAAGGGCTGCTGGATCAGGAGAAGGGACATTTGTCCCTTTAAGTAGCAGAAAAGAATGTTCCTAAAAAAAAAAAAATAAAAATGAGAATTTTCTCATGTATTTACTAACGCATAGTCTGGCTTTGTTCACTGGTTTATTCAAATAGTACTATTTGAATGTTCCCTCAGCTTTTTTGTTTTGTTTCGTTTTTAAATAAAAATCCCAGGCTTAGCTGGTGAAATAAAGATACCACAATTGTTAGGGACTACTTGGTAATCCATTTCTGGATTGTGAACAAAACAGTAGAGTTTTCAGTTGAAGACTGGCTGCTTAAAACTTAATTGCATTGAACTGAAAACTGTTTTTTCTATTTTTTGAACAGCTTGTATACAAAGTGAAAGCAAACACAATTTTAGAGAAACTAGCTTCAGCTTCTGTGGGGAGTTATGGTCAGGAAGCCTGGCTGGATCTTGTGAATGAAGCCAAAGAAAATTTGCAAAAAATTCAGGTATGTTTTTATTTCTACCCTCTTTCTCTAATAAAGTAATTCCAATTATAAAGAAGCTTGGAATTAATGTCAGTTGTTTCCTTATGCAAACAGGATAGCCAATTTGTGGTGGATTACTGCATAAATGCTCCATGGCCACTCTATGAAACCACTCACGAAATGTTGAACTACGCTAAAGTCAGAGTAAGCGGGTTTATTTGTTTAAATTGTTTATGCTCATCGTTCCTATTACATGCTTCTGTACAACTTGAGAGGGGGATAACTTCAAACCAGTTACGGTCATTCAAAAAGTAAATGCGTTTTAAGTTGTGTGTTACCAAACATGAAGATGAAGCCGGGCTTGTTCCAACCTCATTCTTGCTATTGCTTAACAGCAAAAAAAGAGCTTACAGTTTTATTTTCACATCAGAAACCAAGTTTTTAGTTTGAGTAGTAGTCTTTTTAAGTACCTTTTAAGTATTAATTTCAGGACTAAAAGCTCAAAATATGTCACACTTTTTGTTTTCATTATTTTAGCCTTTCCTGCCCTATCAGACAGAATCAGAGAGATACATGTTGTCTGTCTGATCCTGTATACACATAGAAATTCAATCAGTCTAACATAGTAAAATAAAGATGCCAGTTTACAGAGGTACTAAGTTTTTGCTTGTGTCTTTATTAAATTCATAGTACTGTCTGGCATGTTCTGCGTGTACTGACTTGTCAGCCAAACCATTTCATGCATCTCTTTCAGATCTTGAAGAAAGATTATAGAACCGTTGCTCCATCATCTGATGAGGCTCCGGTATCCATAACTGAGGTGAGGACAAACTTCTTGGATTGACAGTATCATATCATAAACAATTATGATGTAGAGTTTTAAAAACTGTACTGCTGTTGAACTTTTTAAAAGTCTAAAGAAGATTATATTTTGTAGTATGGAAGAAAACCACAGTAATGACAGGTTTCAGAAATAAGCGATTCCTTCAATCATAGAAAGATTAATTTTCAGATGTTCGAGAAATTAAAGGATGAAGCTTTCTTAAGTGATTTTAGGTATTTAATTTTGTTTCTTTTATAGTCCTATTGTATACTGGACAGGCCTCATCGATCTTCAAGGAGAAACAGTGTAAAGTGTTTAAACAATTGAAATTTTGGATTAATGCTTTATTAAAAAAACTTACATATGTAATTAACTGAAATTCTGAAAGTCTTTATTTTCTTCCATTCTTCCTCTTTGTGATGGTTATTCTAACCATATAATACGACTGTTTGGTAAGCCAGATATTGACCTTAAATCTCTTGTCTGCATTCAGGTATTGAGAGCTCAGGCAAGGCTTACAACTTTCTATGGAGCTTTTGGACTAGAGAAATTCAGGTTTGGGGTTTTTTTTTTTAGTAAATTTAATTGTAATGGTTAAGTACGTGCCATTGAAATTAAGATACGTGTTTTGTTTTGTTTTGTTTTAATTTGAGTTCATTAAACTTTAAACCCTTCCTTCTCTTCCTGAAGTTTCTCATCCTCTACGGCAGAGAAGGGAGAATGCAGAGAGGTTGTGTTGTCCTATATGTTGAAAACATATTTTATCTGTTACACATGCACTATCTTGTGTATATATATTTTTTTAATTATTGAACATATATAGGAGGGGGTGTGACTTTTATGCACACACAATCTAACACTACTGTTGTCTCTTACAGCATATAGTACAAGCTAGAAAAGGTTTGAAGTTCTCCCCCCGAACTCCTTTAATATTGACATAGAACGATAGCAGAGTTTCTTTTCTTCCTCTTGCTTCTAGTGGTATTGCTTGGACAGAATTCTTGAATAATGAAGACATTTTCAAGAATATCCTTTCTCAGCTAGAAGAAGGAGATTTATCTTGTGCACAGTACCTCTGGCTTAGGCATCAGGTAAGTCTCTTAAATTTTCCAGCCTTGTTTAACAGAATCAGACTGATGTGGTTATGAAACAGCTCCTCAAAGAAGCAAAGGTCTATGGCATAATCTCATCTATTGTCATAGTGATTACCTGTTCACCTAGCTCCTTAGAAGGCTGAACTTCTTATTGATTTAAGAATAAACTGGTATTTCTGATGTCAGAACACATATTTCTGGGTCTGAAGGATGTCAATTCTTTGATTTATTCTGTGGTGGTTATAATTTTCCATTCACGTTCTTGCAAGCACAGCTCTCAGAATTTTTAAGTGAACATTTGCTGGCTACCTTGAAATCCTTTAAAAATAATCACATAGACTCCTTAGTCTGGATGACACATTCATAGTAGTGGCTATGGGCTATTATATTCTTTAGTGCAGGACTTTCAGGTCCATGTCTGTTGTTTTCTTAGTAAGACTGTTTCTTAGTAAGTTTCTGCTTATAAAGCAGGCCCTAAAGTAATAGGACATGATCCTGCCACCGTAATTTGTAAAGAAATTGCTTCAATTGCTTGTTTAAGAAGACCAAGCTCTAGTTTTTCTGAACAGGCCTATATAATTCCTGTCTCTGATTACTGAGATTTTCTCTTTGTATTTGTGAAATCTATTGTTTCTTCATGTTAGTGAAACTGCTTTCCAAAGTATCAGATAAACATGTACTCCATATATCTGTAATTGTTCTGTTTTAATACTTTAGGCAGATTTTGAAAGCAGCTTTGATGAGAAAATGCTGGAGAACTTGCTTAATGCCATCCATTTCACCGTTCCTTTGAGGGAACTATGTTTATGGCTTAAAGATGTTGTGATCCCTTTCTTAAGAAGAGTTTTGCCAAAGGGACAGGTAAGACTGACTTAATAAATGCAAAATGTAATTTTCTCAGAATAAGATAATTTTATAGTCAGACCTACAGACTTATTTTTGAATGTCAGAACCTTGTTCCT
>NW_009647418.1:3193373-3226783 GCF_000708025.1 Charadrius vociferus
AAACAAATTTCTAATGGCATATTTTGCTTTAATAGATAACATTACTCTACTTACAACTGTATTTTTTCCAGAAAATATTAGCAAAATGGCTGGAACAACGTGCTCGAAACCTTGAGTTAACTGATAAGGTAAGTCAGACTGCAGAAACTTTGTATGTCTTGTATTCCAATTTGTGTAATATAGTTTGCTAATATCAATTATTTTGGACAGGCAAATTGGCCAGAAAATGGACTCCAAATGGCAGAGGTTTTTTTTACAAGTAAAAATCAAGGTGAAATGGGGCTGACAACTTTTGGCCAGTGGACTCCTTTGGTAAGAAATGTAGCAAATATAAGGACTTGCTGCTAAAAGACTTCAGAACATATGCTCTGTGCTAGAGTTGGAATGGCTGATGATTATGTCATTATTGTTTTTGTTGAAGATTGCCTTAATTCTATGAAAGGAAGGAACTGAGTTTCAATCTCCTTGGGTTTAAAGATTTAAAACAAAGTCAGTGTAACATTAATACCTTTAACAGATGTATTAATAGTCTAAATAAGAATAATGTTCTCAACTACTTTGTTGTACACAAATAAGGCTGAGTACCACAAAACACTCAAATTTCAGTAAAGATACTCCTTATGAACTTAAATAAAAAATTTTCATCTCTGTCAAAATTTTGCAATTAAGCATGTGCTATGTCCTGGAGAAAACAGGTATTAAAAATCATCTAGCTGTAAGGTTATGAATACAGAATTTGGGCAAACCAATAAATTATGTATGTTATGTATCCTAGGTATACTAGCATCCATAAAAGTGGTAGTATGAAAGTGGAGAAAGATAAAGCTTAAAGCTAACCAGCTGTGCATTTTAAAAATTGGAAATATTGACATTCTACATTAGTTAGATCAGTGGTCTTAAACTTCCCATGTTCGAAGTGCGTAATGGAAAAAAGAAAAATTTGCTCTTAGTCCCACTTTGAACATATACTTGATTTTCTTTGTTGTATGCCATATAAAGGTAACAGTTCAGTGTGTATATTCGTAAAATCTTCAAGATTGCAAGACATCAAAAATTGTTTGTGAGGTGTCTTGGAAAATCACATTAAAAATAGGGTTCTGAATCCAAAGAAAATGTCAGCTGTAGGTACGTTGTACCGAGCTGTTTGTCTTACCTGTCCTTAAGACTTTCAGTGAATGAAATGCTCATCCCTCTTCCCTCTGCAGGCTCTCCTAGTGCATCACTGTCTTTATATTTAAAAAGAATCTTTAGCTGCATTGTAAGTCAGCTCCCTTGTCTTATACCAGGGATGTGGAGAATAATTTGTTTTCTTCCTGTTTATAACAGCACTTGATGGTCTTGAAGACTGTAGCAAGTCTTCTAATGTTGCACTTCTAAACACTGTTTCAGAGATGTGTTGACTGTGAAGAAATACATAGGTTAAAGAAGCTGGTAAATGATTTACAAGAATTGATAAATCTGTACAGAAAATACAACTGCAGGCTGGCGCTCTGTGATTTTGAAAAGGTAATTCTGCAGACACTTCAAAAAGTGCTTGTGCATACATTGAGTGGATTGTTCTGGGAAGGAGAAGTCTTGTGGCACGTGATTTAAAGTCAAACAAAAGAAGAAGCTTAGCTGCTAAGGCTAGTTGGTATGTTGTGTTTGTTATAAATTTTGCTTTAACCATGGATATAAATATATAATGTGACAAGATACTATGAGCAGGTATGGCTTAAACTCCAGGATTTGCAGTTCATTACAGATCATCTATTGTGGAGCAAGCACTAGCAACAGAGAAATTAGAAGTACAACTGAACAATAAGGGACTTTGTAAAAGAAAGCTTTTATTTGAGCTAAAGAGGGGTGCTAGTTCTTGAAATCACTCGATTTTAGTGGACACTGGATGTTGAATTATTTATTAGAGTTGTAAAGGATCGTGTACTAACATGTGTGATGTTCTGACATGGCATTGTTCTGCTTGCTGCACAGGAAAACGCAACTACTATTGTGTTTCGCATGTTTGATAAAATTCTGGCACCAGAGCTTGTCCCATCCATTTTGGAGAGGTTTATAAAACCCTACCTATGTAAACATAATCTACAAAAGGATGAACTACTTCTACAGTACATAAAGGTATCCATAATTTCTTCCTTTTGAAGAAAGCTATTTAAACATGGATAAACAGAGAACAAATCTGAGGCCCATTTTTATTTAGACTTGAATTTTAGGACCAGCTGTCAGATTAGTTTACTTCTGTCAATGAACTTATTGATAGTTACTATTTCAGTAATAATGCATGAGCAGATACAAGGGAAGATGACCAGATCTGTCCCTTAATGTCAAAAAAACTTTTGATTCTTTTTTTTGTATTATAAGATATTCCTACCTTTTCTGAATCCAAATATCCTAATAATCTTTACCATAATATACAGGATTTGCTAGAACGTTGTCGTACGCGGTCTGCTTCAGTATTTGAAACTGCATGGGAGGCAAAGGCAATAGCTGTGATTGGCTGTATCTCTGATATAGATGTAAGTATAAAGTGGCTCTAACACATCAGTTCAGAATGAAACACATAATTTTTACATAAGCGTACGAGTACATTTTTACGTGAGCGGTATGAGGAGGAACAAATAGTATGCTGTCTTTCTATTCTGTTGTAGTAATCTTCTCCCATGTGATGTTCTTTGCTTTAGAATATTATTGTAGTTTTGATGCCATCACGTGGAAAACTCACCAACTTTAATATGTATGAAACTCAAGCTCTACAGTGTCGTAAATTACTATAAGCATTTTCTAATCTAACTTGGCACATCATATTATGATAATGAATGCCTTTTATGCAAGTGGAGGTTGGGCAGGGAAATAAAATGCTTGCCTAAATGAATCAATCGCATATGAACAATACTTCGAGAGATTACCTTGTAAGTAAGCTTTTTTGGTAAAGTAAGCTCTTTATGTTCCTTTTATAGCTGAAATTTGATGCAGTTCTACAGATAATGCATGGTGCTATGGTACCATGGAGTGCAGCAGTGGAGCAGCTGGTAAAACAGCATTTGGAAATGAATCATGTCAAGTAAGGCAACGTCCACAGTCTACACCTCGGTTTTGTGTGTGCTTTCAATTAGAATTCTCTTGGGGGAGGGGGGCGGGATTTGATGTAGCATGAGGATTAAGTCACCTAGCTGGAGGTAGCAAATAACTTGATAATAGTCTAATTTGTCCACAGAGTAAAGTTACTGCAGGAAAGTTACCGACTGATGGAGATGAAGAAGCTTTTGCGAGCCTATGGGATAAGAGATACTAATCTTTTAAAGGACAAGCAGATGATAATGGTAAGTGATCAGCATTACTCTTAATTCTATTAAACAAAAATCCTTTTGCTTACCTGCCTGTATTTTCATGGGGTATTAGAAGCCAGATTTAAAAAAAAATGTTAGGAACTGGTATTGTTACCAATACCTGTTTTTCTTGTCCCATTGGGATGCGTTTTTTCCTGAAAGACCGCTTTTTTTAAGAGTTAGCGGATTAGCTTAGCCCAACCTGATCAGCACATCATTGATAATACAGTAGTTTTTGTAGGGGGGGCAGGAAAGAAAAGAGGAAATTAGCAAAATCATCGAATGGTTTAGGTTGGAAGGGACATTAAAGATCATCTAGTTCCAACCCCCCTGCCATGAGCAGGGACACCTCCCACCAGCCCAGGTTGCTCACAGCCCCGTCCAACCTGGCCTTGAACACCTCGAGGGATGGGGCAGCCACAGCTTCTCAGGGCAGTTTGTTCCAGCGCCTCACCACCCTCAGAGTGATTTTTTTTTTTTTACTAATATCTATTCTAAATCTCCCCTCTTCCAGTTTGAAGTCATTACCCCTGAGGCTAAGTCCTTTCAAGACTTCAGATCCAATTTCTCCTAAGGTCACAGTGAAGGGTACTTGGCAATTTCTAAAAAATATTTTCTTTTTTTTAGCATCTCCCCTTTATTAGGCAGAAAACATGAGTATTTCTGGAAAAGTTCCTTGCCATCCTGTGGAGCCAGATGAGTCCCCTGAATTTTGAGAGTTCCCGGGATAATTCTCTCCCTCAAGTCCAATCTTCTGCTGGTTATGCTCTAGTCAAGTTTTCTCTAGACAAAAGTTTTAATCTTCTAGGTAACTTGCTTATTACGAGCTGTAAAATTACAACACAGAAATAGAGTGCATAAATTGCTTCTTTTGTTGTCCTATACATCAATAAACTAAAGTTCATATCTGTTTTCTTCTTACAGAGGCTAGTGAAATACATTCTTAAACAGGATACCCCTACTTCTTTGGAGGATGCTTTGAAAATTGTAGCAACATATATGTTGCCCACTGTGGAAGTCTACATTCTGAGGATGATAGACCTGATTGACAAAGAAAGGGTACTAACATACTTCATGTCAGTTGATCTCAGAATTTAAAGACACTGGGGCCTATTTTCAAAACAGGGGCAACTTGTACTACTTGCTGAAATCCTATGCATGGTTTACATATAATTTTTATTCATTACAGTTCTATTAATTGTATATATAGCTGCCTATAGTTAACACTGAAAATAAGACTCTTTGTCAGGGTTTTAAACATCTAAAGCCATCCTTCGTTTGTGGCAAAACCAGGATGAAAATTATGACCCACAACATATAAAACAAGTTTGGCATTGAAGTCTTTACATATTTTCACATACTGTTTTTGCTAGAGTTGCTTTGGGGCAAGTTGCTTTCTTGCCAACAATAAGAAAAGATTCTTTCTTCTGAAAAATGCTTCCTTCTAATGCAACAATACCCCACATGAGTACAGACTTGCCCCTTTGGTATTGAGAGCACCTGAATGTTTGTCTGTTGATACAGGGTATTGAATATTTATCTATTAGTACAAAGTTTTCTTCCAAGTTAATTTCAAGTCCCAGTTTAGCAAAAAACCATGAAGTTATCTTTAAATTACTTTGATGTTGTAATTAGAAACATTTAACTTTGCTTGCTACATTACAGTAGGTGTGATTACCTTTATACCCTGTGGTTGTCCCTGGTTAAGTCATTAGGATCTCTTTGACCTGAAGAAAAGGAGGCTTGATTAAAGGAATCAAATTAACTCCCCTCCAAAATAGTGTTTCTGATGCTAACATTTGTTCTGCCTTATTAGCACATGATCTGATAATCGTACTGTTTTAAAAACGTTGCGTAATTGCCAGTGAACAAAACTGCATTTTAATTTGCCTATTATAACCTCTAGTGACTAAGCACAGAGATTTCACTGAAAGCCTCATAGATTTAGTAAAAACTGTTCACGGAGTTTAAGAAAGTCATGTCATAATAAATGTATTTTCTCAAAGAAATTTGAAGTTCATCAGCAGAAGATTAATCTTACCCAATTGGCCATCATGCAACCATTGTAGTAAAGCAAGGGATTACACTTAATTTAGTTTTTCCAAAACCAAATGCCCTTTTTTAAAATTTTTTCTGCTTGTTGTGTTGCTTTGTTCTTTTTCACATTCAGGGAGAGGAATCTCTGACTTTGTTAAAATCTCTGACTCTTGCTGAAGCTGAGAAAGTTGCAGAGAGGTTGACTATATGGGGAACACTGGTATTACAGAATAAAGCAGATAATTCTGAAGAGGTACCAAGTCCTTTTATGTTATAAAGCGTGCACAAATTATTCTAGATACTGTTCTTACCCAGATGCTTAACAAAAGGTAGGGAATGCAAATGTAAAAACTGTCTTCCATCAGAAGGAGATGATGAACTGGTCCCACTTTGAGCAAGAGGTTGGACTAGGTAACCTCTTGAATCCTTTTCCGACTTGAGTTTATTCTGATTCTGTATACTATACAACTATTTTGTGTAATTTTAAAGGCATCTCCACACATTGGCATAGCTATCTGATTTCACTTAATAATTTATAAGTCCTCCTGCATTGTTATATCTCTAGTCCTATGTATTTTCCAGTTCTTCTTGGAAAACATCTATTTAAAACATGTAGGTGTGGCTTTGCCACACACCAAAGTGGGTTGAAGCTTCACAGTTGACAACAGACATTACTGTTGTGCAACCACAGAAGAGAATTTTTGTTAACAGTTTTTTTAGGGAGTTATTCTGGGCAAGAGAAGGAAGAACAAAGGGAAAAGGGTGTATATTTTCAAAACTTCTGTGAGAGCTAATACACTGTGTGGAAAACATATATATTACAGCTATTTCTATAAAGGATGACTATTTGCAATAACTTTTTGTTCTTTTGCTTTTCAACTGGTTGTGTCTTAGACTTGAGAATTGTTGCTTAAGAGGTTTGTAGAGCATTGCATAGTATTTTAATAGAGTGGAAGCCTGAGGGTCACTGTCTGTTACTGGCAACATTTTGCTCAAGCAAAACATTAATCTCTTCCTTTCCTGCAGCACAAAACACAAATGTTTATGACTAAGACACTCGTGGAAATCCTTAAATTCCTGTTCAGCATTCAAAAAGGTAAGCTACAACTTTAAAATCTCACCTTTTGTCTGTAAATGGAGTCAGGAAGTAATTGTTTTTCTCCTCCAACAGACAATCCTCTGAAGAAAGATGAATGTGAGGCAAACCTAAAAATGTTTGAAACACTTGCTGCCCTGCAGGTGGGTGTCTTTATACTTTCAAACTGCTTTTGATTTACTGTAGTTATTCCAATTTTTTTATAACACAGATGACATTAAAAATTAATTCTATTTGCAACTTATCTGCAAAGGTTGTTTTTAATATTGACTTCAAAGAGATTCTAAGGCTAATCTAGCAATTTAAATAATGCTTGGGAAAGTTCCCAATTACTAGAACTCAGTTGCCCATTTAAACCAAAAAGTGAGATACTGTCCTAAAAGTCTTAATTGCTAACACTTCAAAGATTTCATGATAGCATACTGTAATATTTTATTAAGGTCTTCTTATAGTTTGTAAACTTAAATTATTTAATACAGCATGTGAGCATGCATTATCCTTCAGGATTTTTTATTTTGCTTACCTACTGCCTAGCAAAATTCTCTGATTTATTACATAAATTGGTAATTGGTAGAAACTAGTAAAGTCAACTTTGTAGTGAAAGTATTTCTCGGAATGAAACAAGAAATGAAAACATTTTTAAAGGAAGTTACATGAATACAAATTTATAATTGTTTGGGGTTTTTTTTCAGGAGGATTTTGATATCTTTCTTTCAGTTGAAGAATTTAGGAATCCTTCACTGATGTCTAGGCTTCTTGAGGAGCATATAAAAGCTTATGAAACTGTCAGATGTCTGTCAAAGTCTAGAAAAGTGCAAACAATGAATTGTAATTCAGAAGATGGTAAAACCAAGAACCGTTCTACTGAATCAAGGTTGTATAGACTGGCTTTGCTCCTGCAACAGTCAGAGCAAGAGCTGGGAGAAAAATTGGCCTTGAGAGCACTAGATGCTGGAAAAGTTGAAGACACGGTAAAAATATGCAGGTAAAACTGCAGAGGTTTTCAAGATTATAACTTTTAGTGGGCTTTTTTGTACTATTTCTGATACTTTGCAGAAGTAAGTAGATGTAGAGCAAAGGAAAGGAGTTTTCTTTGTTTCTCTAGGTTATTTTCTAAAAATGAGTGCTTAAGCAATATATTTATATTGCTTGTATATAATATTGCGTGTAGAGTTAAGTGTAGTCTCTGAAAATTGCCATTGGTTTTTGCCATAACATGATTGTTAAGTAAAAAGATTCCCTATGGTTTTGTAGTGAGAGATAAGTAAGGCACAATATTGAATAACTATTATAGGAGCTTCTCAGCTTACACAGATAGAACAAAACTATTGTACCGACTATACATACCATGTCATAGTTTCTGTCTGGTCTCTGCCTCATGTTTCAGTTGTCAGATTATTTAAACTTACTACCACCTCCTCCCAAAAGAGATGAGATGAAAATGTTAAATATATTTATTATTATTAACGTGTTCTATGTGGTTCAGTATATATCTCTAAGGTAAGCTCCATTGTGCTTTTTCACTTCCGTCACAGAAGTTTTGGTTGCAGTGAGTCATATAGGTGAAATAAGTAAAAAAGAATTAAATAATTAGAACAGAATGTGGCCTTAAGTAAAAGCACTCAGGACTATTTTTTTTTAATTTTTAACATCCATTTTTTTTAATAGGGAGTTCTATGAAAATCACTGTAATGAAGGAACAGGGAAGCTGCTGTTTTCAGTATGTCAGAGGCTTTGTCATATGTTGGGAGGTGATGTTCCAATGATCACTCCTAAAGATATGAATCTTCCATCAGTGATCTATGAAATGGCTTGCCAAGCAGCTACAGCATGTAGTCCAGGTAATTACAATTATAATTTATTTATTTGCAATGTTGGGAATCCAACTTTGCAAATAATATTTAATAAACATGAAAATAAAGGTAATTTCTATGTATGCCTTTGTAAAAATAGATGCTGCATAAAATTGTTTCCTTTTAATAGGACATATCAACCTTCCATTCATAGTATGATAATGATCTTAATATTTCTGCAGATTTGCTATTAGATTGTCTGGAACTATGTAAATATACGTTGGCTGCCAAGGAAATTTACAGACAGTGCCAAATAGAAAATTATGGATTTACAGCAAAGGTATTTTCTGCTAACTTAAATCTATTTTTTTTTTTAGTATCTGTAATGTCTTGATTGACTGAATAGCGTTCACTGTGCATACTTTTTTCCCTCCCATTTCTCCAGTCGTATTTAATCAGTTTGTTTAAAAAGCAAACAACAAAAAAACCGCACACAACTCTACAAATAAAAAATTTCCCTGAATATGTGTGTACTTCAGCATAAAGAGTAAACTGATTTGAGTACTAAAAACAGTGCAGCTATGGCACAAGCACAAGTAGCATACTCCACTTACGTTTCAGTGTAATTAATCCCTCAAATGTGACTGAAAATATTAGCGATTTTATTGAATAGCTGCTGCTAGTACTGCTAGAGAGCGTAGAGAGCTGACTTTAAAACTTTAAGATGGATCAAGTTCTAGAATAGCATCTTTGTTTTTTGTTCAGGTCAAGCAGTGCTTTAGGCTACTTGAAATGAATGGGCTCTTACAGTTTGAGTGGAATAGATCAAAGTGGCTGGGCAAGCATATTTATGCACTGAATGTTATTTTTCTAAGAAATGTTCCATTTGAAAAATATTTGCTTGTAATATTTTGCCAAGAATGTTTATGGAAGCCTCCATTAAATTAATTAAGAATGCATTTTGGCTGTACAACTAAATAACTGGGACATTAAAGAGAAATGTGGCCACTCTAAGTAGGAAATGTGTTTAATGCTATGGGCCATTTAACAAAAAGTAGCATAGTAGAATCCATTTTCAAATAGAAGATCATGTTCTAATCCCGTATTCAAAAACTGGAATCTCTTGCAACACTTAATTCATTAGTAAACTTATTAGCTGTTCTTTTTATTGTGTGTTCTTTTGACAATGTTCTTACTTAGACACCATCTTTTGGAGGAGATAGAGATCCTTATGAAGAGTGGACATATGATGACTTCTTTAATGAAGATGGGATAGTTCTTGATCCACAGATAGCTCTTCCAGTTGCATATGAAACTACTTCTTCTCTTCTGCCTGTTTGTGGTAAACTTGCTTTCCTGAACATTCAGTCAATACACAGTCTGTATTTCGTATTGATTTTTATCTAGGAATATAAATAATTCAGCATGTGTGTGGAAATTATTACCTCAGAAATCTCAATTAGACAAACTCGTGGAAGAAATATCTGTTGCAGGGGGAAGGGAGTCTAGAATGTAAAAATGACTTTGTGTTTTGTTGTGGTTCAGGAAGAATCTGAATGACAAATACCTGAAGATATGGAGAATGCTCTGGAGAAGTGTTACTATAAACTTGCCCTGTTCTTATGATCTTCTGTAGACATCTTCTGGTAGCCACTAATGGAGACAGGGTTTTACAAGATGAATTTCAGCTTATTCTAAAATGATTGTCCTTGTATTACATACCATTGTAGATACACACAACTTTTTGAAAGTTTCAAGTATTATAAACAGAACTCTACAACGTTGTAGATGCTGAAAAAAGACACTTTCAGCTCTATAAAAGCAGCGCTGAATATTTAAAAATTATTTATTCTTAATACTTCCTGATGTAAATGTTTTCCTTCCTAATGTTGTCATTGGCGTATTAAAAAGCATGTAATTGCAAATTCTGTTGCACAGTGCTAAATCTACCTATAAAGGATATGCTTATTTGATTCATTTAAATAGATTTATTACCTTCACGGATGAAGTGTTTATGTTGACTGTCTCATCAAGACAAAGGGATTTACACACAAAGTAGTTACTGAAAACTGTTTGTATTTCTTTGTGTGTTTGAAAAGATATGCCCTCCTATAAAATAACCTCTGATGAGGCACAGTAAAAATCAGCAGTCCTGGCTCTTAGAGTTCATGTGTCTTTATTTTATGTACTGTTCCTGAATTATAGCATTTTTAAGGTACTTCCAGGCTTCATAGTGTTGCTGAGTTCTTGGCACACTGCCGCTGTGTATTTGTCTGTCTTTCAGAGAACAAGCTGTATCCTCTGGACTCTACAAGCCTGGCAAACTGCGCATTTATTAAAGGTATCACGATGGCAGAGTCACCGCGCTAAAAGTATAAACCAGACCACTAGACAATGTGAGGTTTAAAATAAACCTACAGAAGCATGACTAACCCATAGTTTTTTAAATAGGTGCCTAGATGTCCCACTTAAAGCCATATTGTAGGAGGATAGCTTGGTTCAGCACAGAAGACACCAGTTTGGATGGTAATTGCTACCATTCAGTCATGTGACTTTGGCCATGTTGTCGGAACCTGTACTTCGGTACAGAAGTTCTAGCTCTGTGAGCTAGGATCCATTAGAGCCCTTCCAAGAAGACGACCAACTTCTGTTTCTTTAACTAAAATGGGAGTCCATATTAAATTAAAAGCCCTGAAAATTTAAGGTTTCAAAGGGACCTAAGGCTGATCTTGTGTCATACATTTAATGAAGAAAAAGAGAATTTAATGAAGAAAAAGAGAATATTTTAATGATATTAATTCCAAGAACAATATGCTTAATATAAATATACTAATTATTTTCTTGGGTGGATTGTTTTCAAAACATATGACAGGACAGAACCTTCTGCTGCCGGTTAGAACTCCCATCTGTGCAATGCTACAGAACCTCATGGAGTGCAGTCAGTGCGAATTAGCTTTGCGGCTAATAGTCAGTTCGTTTGGATCCTGTCTTCAACATGGTGTATCAAACAACATGGATTTCTCCCTGAGCGAAAAGGTATGGCAAGAGCAATGCTGAATTTTGTTGAGAGTAAATCTCAGAAGTATGCCAACTTTCAACAGCTTCAGAGTAGTTATGGAAGAATTTGATAGGTATGGGAGAGGCTATCGCCATGACCTTTTAAAAATTAGTACCGCTGATCAGATGTTGAGTCATTTTGTGAAAGGAGCTGGTAGTTTCTTCCCTGTCTTGCATGGTCCTCTGTTTCCGTTTGCAAAGTATGTTCAGAACTAAACTTACAGTCTCTGCAGGGATGCCAGGAATAAAATGAATGTTAATAGGAGTTTATTACGTTCTTTCACGTTGTTTTATCATTGGTTAGTATGGGAAAAGTTGCACGTAGAATATTCAAGAAACACTCCTCAATTCAAAAGCACTTGAAAACAGAAATCCTTTTTCTATCTAGAAGAGATCTTTATAAGACCTTATTTAAATCTGAAAATACAATTACTGTAGTACCTCCTATTATGCTATAAACGACAAGAGAAGTTGAAGGCTTAGAATTAATTTTTAACCATGTTTTGACTGTCTTTTTTTTATAATAGCTACACGATGGCCATATGCTAGCTGAAACCAAAAGCTTTCTCATTGCTCTGAAACAGAAGTATACTTCAGTAATTTTGACCGTTATCCTGACCTTGCTACACAAGGTAAGAGTGCTCTGAAAAGGGTAGGAGTGAGCCCCTTTCTTCTGCCCTATCAAGAAAGGGGCTACCCTTCCTATTACAAAAACCCATTCTGAAATTGTCCTGTGGCCAAACACCACGAACCCCACACCTTCTGGAAAAATCACACAGCTTGGAAAACCATCGAGAAGGTGAGGGGAAGTACTGGCCGTGTTGCAGTAGTGGGAAGGGATTGGGTTCCACAGCCTCCTGTCTCAGTATCAGAATGGGACAGGGGTGGGCTGGGTGGCCTGACAGCGTTGGGCTCTACAGAACCAGCTGCCTGGATTCCTGCCACAGCTGGAGCGTGTGTTTCTGAACAGCCTTGGCACTGACACCACCTTGCTGGCAGCCACATGTAGCCCTGGCGCATTTGAGCCTCTTACGGGCTATGGCTCTTTGATCGTACACTAGTCGATGGGCCTGAAAGGTTAGGTGCAGTGGGAGCTTCATCTTTGTGGGATCCTTTAAGGACTCCTATATTATAATAATGGCCTTTATGATCTGTAGCTATTTGCTGTCTCATTTTCAATCCTGGCTTCATTTTAGATTTGTAGACTTCTAGATGAGGGGAGTTGTTTAAAAAGCTGTCTGCAAAACCTGCAATATACCATCTTCTAAGACAGTTTAGACTTAGGGAAGTTACTTTTAGACTGGCTTCATTATATTTAGATTTTAAGTTCTAAAACCTGAAATCCATTTTTATTCTTTTTTTTTCTAACTTAAAGGCCCTTAACTTAACTTCTAAATTGTAGAGTACTTTTTATGTGTTATACTTTATACAAAGAGACCTATTAAAATAAATTCCTAAAGTTTATAATTTATTTTTTTTTCCTAAAACACAGGTGTTCAGCTGTCGTTTCATAGATCAGGACCTGGCATTGGGATATTGCACAATTTTGCCCAAGGAAGATATGTTCAATAAGCTGTGGGATGTCATAAACAATACATGGCAAAATTACAGAAAAGTTTTGGTAAGTTGACAAGGCAATGTATTTCTTCAGCAAATAGAGAATGTTAAAGAGTTTCTTTAAAGAAGACACCAGTAATATCATATAGAAGCGCAATATTTTGCCATTATTAAGGGTATAGCTGTTTCAACAAGTTCCTCATTTAGGGCACGACCGAGAGGGAAGCTGCCTCTCCTCACCACAGTGTAAGATTGTGCACAGGCAGTTGCTGTGAATAGTTAGCATGATGTAAGTCCAAGCATTAGGTTACCTCATTGTGACTTAATCAAAAGCTTGAAATTGTTTATTTCAGGTCCTGTCATAATTTATATCTACATTATATTTTGGAGAAATTGTTCTCTGGTAGTGGTTGTCAAGAATGGAATGAATGAATGAATGAATAAATAAATACATCTATAGAAATATAAAGGAAGATGGGAAATAAAGCATAACAAGGAAATGTGGAGGGAGAGGGACATAAATTTGGAGAAAAGATGATGTCTAAAAATAAGTTTTTTATTAGTTTCACTAGTACAATACTAACAGAATATTTTTGAGAAAGAAACTCAGTTTTAAAGTTGCTTTGAACTGCCAACTCAGGAAGTGGGGTAATCCGGATACTACCCTCTGTGAGGTTTGTTTTCATTTTACATAGTTGTGTGATTATCTATTAATTGTTTTAAGTTACTCTGAGGATCCAGACTTTAGGATTCCCAGTTTTCAGATTAATTATTATACTTGTATTCCCTTCCTTTCTCGCTCCTTTTAGGCAGTAGCTCTGGTTGGAGCACAGCTTGCTAACCTGTGTGGTGAAGAAAAAGAAAAAAAAAGATTCCAAGAATTGGTTACTGATGCAGAATGGGGTATCCAACTTGGCAAATTTGGTGTAAGTTTGATTATTTTTTTTTAAATTTATTTTAGCATTTCATTAACTTGAGTAAATGTCAGTATCTTCTGAGTTTTATTGTGATTTTTAGACAGATTTCCCATTCAAATGTAAGGAAGGTTGGGGGTTTGTTTTGGTTTTAATTTTTCATTCTGCTTGTCTGCTTAAATAAACCTCAGAAACTGAGAAATGCAATAATTGAGGGTGCTTTAAAAGAACTTTTAAGGGCTTAAATATTATTTGGCACAGGGCATAGTAAATAAATGCACTGCTTTTTCCTGCTATGAAATCTCTGGATTAAAACTAAAGAAAATGTAAAAGGTTGACTATATAAGGAATTAGTCTTGATATTGTCTAAAAGACTTCGTTGGGAAGAAGATAAAATGTTTATTTATCTGTAGATTTCTTTCGAGGCTGTATTTAGACAACCACCAATAAGGAAGAAGGAACTCTTAAGAACGCTGGTACAGAATCCAAAAGTAGACACAGATCTTATATTGAATTACTGCAGGTAATAATTGAAGCAAATCAGTTGTGTTAATTGTTGCTGTAATAATAACCATGCCTACTGAAATCTATTTTACTTTAAATAGATCCTAATTAGTGTAATATGCAAATAGTTGTTTGGGGTTTTTTTTAAGAATTAGTCAGCATACGTACTGGTCTGGTGAATTTATTCATAATGAAATAAGCACCTTGATGACACCAAATGTCACAGACAAAATAATATTCTGTCTTCTTCTAGTACTTTCATGCTGGACAGCGATGACGCACTGCAGCTTTGCATTGAAACGCTCCTTCTCCAGAATGCTAATACAAATCACGTTGAAGATGACTCTGCAGAATACAGTGAGAAGCAACCTCATTCTGCATTACTATCTAAAGCACTCGAAATAATTCCGCTCCTGAAAAGCACGAAAGACCTGGTTGCTAGACTCAGTGGAATATTGTACAAGGTAAAAAAAAAAAAAAAAACAACAACAAAAAACCCCAAAAAACAAACAAAAAAACCCACCAAAACAAGCAAAAAGAATCCCTGTAGCATTCATCTGGTCTCAAATGCTGCGTGTCACTTGAATGGCAGATTAATAACACCACAGAAATTTGAAATGGTTCTTTTTTTCCAATTTTGCTAAAGAACGTAAACGTGAAGTTTCAGTTCTCTACTTCTCTAGATAAAAAACAATAGAACAACATATCTAATTATCTTTAAAGACAAGTATTTCTTCCCAACTTCCATTAAAAAACAACCAGAAAATAATCAAACAAAAAAAATCACTTCTAAAAATCATAGCACGCTGGAAGTATTTCAAAGCGCCACATTAGAAATAGATAGAGGCAAAAAAAAATTATATCTTTGGGGTTTTTGTTTGGTTGGGGTTTGGGTGGTTTGGTTTTTAGGGGGTTTTGGGGGCTTTGATTTTGTTGGGTTTTTTAGGTTTTTTTTTTTTTCTTTTCATCACTTCATGTTTGGTTTTTCTATGATATCCTGACATTTTTTTTAGGATTTATGACTATGAAGTGGAAGTCTTTTGTTTTAGGGGAAGTATGTCATGATGCTTATCTGTTTCTTCAGTGTTACGTCAATGTAGTTGGTATTAAAATTGGAAAAAGTTAACTCAGTTGTGTGTTTTTATAAGACAAATCATATAAGATCTTGTAAAATAGATTGTTGTTTTCAACAGCTTGATCCTTATGACTATGAAACTATTGAAATTGTCCTGAAAGTGATACAAAATGCTGGTGAAAAGAACAGCAGTATCCAGCTGAATCAGGTACATCCAAATCTGTTGCTGTTACCTTGCTAATGGCATCTGTATTGTTTTGTCTGTTTATGAGCATCGTTATTTAAGAGTCTGTTGAAATTAATTGAATTATTCTACCTACACAGCTCTCATTCAGAAGATAGCATTCAAGAAGTAGTGATCTCTAGCTGATTTTCAGCAATGGCTCATAGCAGGGATAAAAACTCTACAGATAGGTACTAACCCTGCCAAAAAAACATATGTCTCCAGCACTTAGGCGTGCTCACTGGGGGGGCAGGGAGAAATATAGTTGTCTTGTGGCTTTTTTTGCTTTTTCCTTGCCTCTCTTTTTAATTATTTTTTTTATTATTATTATTTCCACCCCCCTAGGCTTTGAGCCTCCTCAAACATCTGGAATCTTATAAAAGAATTTCTCCACCTGTGGACCTAGAACACCAATATGTTTTAGAGCACGTGATACCCTTATCTCCGGCTGCTCAAACCAGACTGCCCTTTCATCTGATATTCTTTAGAACTCCACGATGTTTCTGGAACATTATATGTACGTTCAGTGTTTTTTATGGCTAGACATATGTATGATTCCCTTTCTCTGCTATCTGTGAATTTCAACGTTCTACAGTATATATTTTATATTCATTGTATTTCTTTATTAATGCATTTTTCATCCCAAGTACTTCTGAAAGCACTTGTGCTCTCAAATTGCTACTGGTGAAGTCACTGGCTTTCAGTGGAGCTGAGACAATACATGCAATGCAGAATTCTGTCCTTAAATTCTTTTCTTCGGACCTCTCAAAGACCAATCCACATATCCCACTTCCCAGGCCAGTGTGAATAATTAAGATTATATTCTTTCTATCCCAATGGAGGTCTGCAGCTAATAATAAACTGAAAGTGCTTTATTTTATAGAGAAAGCCGCAAGTGGACTGTGATACTATCATAGACAGCTGTCTTTTTCCTTTCAGCTGCAGAGCTCAGTGAGGAAACCTTCCCAACGCTTCTGTTGATTTCCAAACTAATGAAGGTAAAGTAGCATCTTGAGAGGATCTATTTCAAAATTATTCTTTTTACCTGCCATAAAAAAGAGCTTTTGATTTGGGTTTTTTTTTTTGCATGATTTTGGCCTCACGATAGGACTTCTGACAACTCTTAATCTACTCCAATGTTTTTCTAGGTTTCACTGGATATCTTATACATGTCTGCAGCTCAGCACGTCTTTGAAAAAAAACTGAAACCAAAAATATTTGAAATGAGAAACACTGGATATACGTCAGTTGTTAACAAGGAAACAACTAAAACTGTGCAGACGATTCAGTCATATCTGCTGTCTATAATTAATCCAGAGTGGGCTGTAGCTACAGCTCACAAGATTGCACAAGAATTTCCCACAGGTAAGGTGCAAATGTGGTGACTTGAGGGGTGAAGTAATGGGAGGAGGAGAACAGGTTGGAACAAAGAAAAGCTAGCCTGTTACCAAACATTTGTTCAGTCTTCTTGGATAAAACTTGGGGAAGTTTGAGAATAAAAATGCGTTTGTCTCCTACATCCAATTTTGAACAGTAGACTAGAACAACAGCCATTTTATAACACAGCCTCACTCTTAAATTCTTTTTTCTCTGTTTTTGAGCCATGTTGTCTTGCTTAAAGTTTCTGCATGTTCACACCATCTTTAGACAAGTTTTCCAGGAAAAGCAAATATTTCAGCCAAATTTAAGCTAGCTTCTCTATTATCTGAATCCAAATAGATAATACTTTTTTGCTGTTCAGGTACGAGAGCTTTCCTAATATTTTAAATAGCTTCTGTTTTATTTTTTTTTTTTAAATTCTTTGAAATAAAATGGATATTCTGTATACTGTAGAAAGGATTCATTAAAACTTAGTTTATTTATTTCCTTCTCCCCCTTTTTTTCTTTAAAAAAGGTCCTGACCAGATTCAGGCATTTAAATTCTGTCTCTATCTAGCTGACAAATGGCTAAAGAATACTACAGCTAAGGTAATGGTAAACTGCTTGTAAGACTGTTGTTTCACAGTCGGGTACTTATGTTAGTGTTTTGTCTTTTGGTGTTTTGGTTAGTGATGTGTAAATTGTACCTTAACCAACCCTGTTATGGGAAGTGACCGTATCAGTGACCCCTCAGAAGAACCCTCTCTATCCAGTAACATTCTCCTGTTCACAACATAGCAAAAATTAAGCTTAAGTTCTTGGAGGCTGGACAAAAAATATACAGTTTTAAGGAAGAATAATTTATTCTTTCTTCTGTTGTATGCATTTTTCTTGCTGCAGGAGGATGAGTTGGAGTTTGTTCCAGCTGTTATATCATTAGCGTTACTAACTTTTGCTTTGAGTTCCAAGACCGTTCAGCTATTTGTAGTAGTATATATACAGAAAGTCTGCTTTGACTTGATTCTCAGGCTCATTTTTACGTGGTTGGTGTGGAAAAGTGAATAAGAATCTCACCCTTGCTTATAAATATCAGACTTGCTATGGATTTATTGAGTCACAATGAACAATAGTTCTCTGATATGTAGTCACATATTTGAATAGAATTGTGCCAAAATTAAACTGTAATTCTAGCAGCCAAGGTTTAATATTCAATCTTTTTTTCTGCTCCATTTTACCTCAGAATGTCTTAATTTTACATACTGGTGCATGTGGTACATATTTTATTTGGCTTTTTCACAACATACCGTTGTTTACAATTTTTTTCAAAATATGTTTTCTTGCTAGAGCAGCGTGGTTGATGCTGTCCGTTTATAGAAAAAGTACCTGTAGATACGTGTATGGGGACAGATCTGAAGAACAGGTCTTGCTACCCAGTTCACTGTTTTAGACTATAAAAAGTGAAGATAATTTTTCTAGTGTTTATGAGTAAAAGGAGGTTGTTTTATGTAAAACTGTGGTGTTTTGCTAAAGGATGATTCACATGAAAAAGCAGAAGTCCTACAGAAGAAATTATATATGCAGTATAAGCGATCAGCAACAGAAAATGTTCTAATAACACATAACTTGAACACTGGAGAGCATTTAAAGTATATCGGGAAACCAGCAAATCTGATCATTTTACTATACGAACACCACAGTATAGACCAAAGAATCCAGAATCCAACTGGCAGAGATTTTCCAGGTAGGTATCTATAATCTAGTTTCAAATGAGCAAAAAGACATTCTTTAAAAAATGCTAACTGAGATAATACTAGTTTGTAAATATATTGTCTCTACCTGTTTACGTAGATATCCATACGGCAGCTAAGGAGATAGCTGAAATTAACAGTTTGGATATGAACAAAATTTGGGATAAACTGCTGGAGAAATGGCTGTGTCCAAGTATACTGCCCTCAGAAGTAAGTCATCACTGGCGATCTGGTTTTGGAGAAAAATGGCCAATTATACATATTTTATATGACTTGTTCAAAAGGCTAAGATTATTTTGCACAATTTGCCTTTAGTACTCACAAATCGATTTAAGATTTACCTGAATTCAGACTACTACCCATTTCAATACCTTTCCAATATAGTTGCACACCACTGTCTCTAGTGAGAATGATTTGAAATGCTTTCCCTTCTCTCTGTAGAGAGATTAAAATCTTATCTTTGGTGCTACACTAAGGTTGTGTAGCCAGCCTAAAGGAGTAAAGGACTTGGAAATATATTAGCCTCATCAAACGCTGATTCTAGAATCAGGAAGAGAAAGAATCCTCTCCTATTGCAAATTAGCTAACAGAGTTAATTGCTGTCTGTGCAGCGTACAGCTGGGTGAGGAAGGGCAGGGAGCAGGCATTGCCTCTGCTTCAAAACACCAGTGCTCGGGCTGAGGAATGGTGTCGACTGCCAAGCATACAGTTAAATAAAGAAAGGACGGATAAAACCAGAATTCCTTTCCTTGGCTGCATTAGCAGGGGTGCCCAGCTTTCAGACAGGGTTTAAGCAAGGATACGACCCAGCTATTTAGCCAAACGATTTAGACAACTCTCCCAACTAGATTTTCATGTCTTTTTAAAGAAAACTCAGGAAATCTTTGGAGATGTACAGGAAGATGGAGAACTCCGAAGGTATGTGTGTTGTCTTACGTATAATACGGCAAATTATTGCTAACTTGCAAGTTTAACTATATCTGGCTTTTTCAAGAAACCTAACGGTGTGTGTCATTCAGAGCTCACTGTTGTGTTCATATTTTTACTTTCTGGTGACATCAGTTTTGAATCGTCAAATACTTATTTATGCAATGAAATGCCATAAGTGTGTGCTTAAGAGTAGCTATTTGGAGATTTCCCCCTCGTTTTCTATATCCTTGGAATCTCTTATCCTTAATCTCTTTTTGACACTGGAATATATTTACATTTCAATGACTATTGATACATTGCATTTCAGTAGCTATGCTGTGCTTCTATTCAAAACAAATGCATTTTTGCAGAGTTGTATATCTACTTCAGTCACACCCTGTGGATTATAGTTCAAGAATGCTTTTTGCAGTTACAACATCTGCCACGTCTGTAAGTTTCTAAATTCTTGTTTTAGCTTGCTATTTATGAAACTTTTACCTTGTAGTGAAATCAAGTGTTGTCTGCTTAACTGTATGAGTTTCAGCCTAAGGCCTTTGTATCTGGGTTTTGGATAGTTAATGTATCTGTATGAGCTTTATGTTTCTCCCCAGCACCGCCTTTGGGGTAAAACTCTGGTGTTTGTTGAATTTTTCTATTGACTGTCAAGAGCAGCCCTTGAACTCTGGGTTTTCTAAAATTATTCTTGATATTATCTGAAAATAACTTCATTAAACGTTTTCTAGAATGTGCTTTAAGCTGGTGTAATACATTGGCTCACTTTGGGTGGAATTAAAGCAGAGTGGTAAAAATATTTTACCAGAAGCTTAACCTTCAGTCTTTCATGCTTACTAAATGTATTTATTTGTAATACTATATATCACAGATATTTTTCTTACCTGCATTAAAAGTCCTAAATCTAGAAAACCACCTGGTTTAGCAGCGTTCCTTGAAGTTGACAAATATTTCAGCTGGTTAGTATAAAAGTTGAACACAAACCAGTCTGTTACTTAGCATATATTTCCACTAAATTAATCAAAAAAATCTTAGAAAGGATCATGCCAGGTATATTTAACCCTCTTGCTCGTTGTTCAGCCAATTGTTGTGACTTTTCACTGTGTTGTTTTTCTCCCCTCTCAGCCGATTGGTGTTACTCAGTTGACGTTTGTTCACAGGAGCAGAGCACTTAAGTGTCTGCTCTATTTGGCAGATACCAAGACTGTGGAATCACTCTTCAAGAAACCCATTGAGGAAGTAAAGTAAGATGAATTTTGCTTAAGGTGTTCCTTAATAATGATGTTTTCTTGGTCTTTAACAGCCATTGGAGAGAAATATATGATATTTGGAGAATTATTTTTGACTAATCTGTTTTTTGAACTTTAAAAATCTATTTCTGAAGAGCATAATTAGATCTTTTATCTGTAATGTAGTCTAGTACATCACACTCCTAATTTGTAAACCTGAAAGTAGTATGACATTATGTGGAAAATATTTTGTTCCTTTTTGCATAGATTGCAGTTACTTCTCTAGTACCGGAAATGTTTTCTCCTATGCAGGTACATATAGTATTCAGTTCATCAGAGTTCAGAACTGGTCATCTTACAAAGACACAGTCCTCTGCAAAAATAAGGAACCAAAAACGGGCAGAATAATGTTTCTCTGAAAATATCCATAGAACTAACTTCCTTAGAAAATATCCAGAATAGAATTTCTACGCTGGTAATCTGAAATTAGGGCCTTTTTAATGGAAAGTGGTGTTTTCAGAGTACATCGTGCCAATCACCTACATACCAGTTTCTGTAAATATGCAGTCTCTATGCATGAAGGAAATTTTAGTTGTAAGAGTTATAGTAACTGGTGGGGGTTTTTTTAAGCAACAGAAGAACACTTTTCCAATATTATCCTGGGCTTGATTATGTAAGTTATAATATAAGAAACACTGTAAATATCATTAATTCATGTTTTGGGGGGGACTTTTTTTTACAGGTATTTTCTAAAATGCTGCATTTATCTGGCAGAGTTTGAAATCTTAAATATTCCATATACTTACGAATCATTTCATAAGAGTCCTAAGGAAGGAATGATTAAGGGGCTATGGAAGAATCACAGCCATGAACCCACGGTATGATTTTAAATCCTTTGTAACTTTTTGTTTGTTTGTTATACTTTGTGTGAAATATACACCTTTCTACACAGCACATGCATTTCTAAATAGATGTTGGTCCGATGTACTCTGTCCTGTTCATACACTACTCATGATATGCTACTCATCATTATATTTTAAAATACCAGCGAATATGCAGTTACCCCAAAGAGTCTCCTCTTTCACAGTGACCAAAACAAACCCAAACCTATTGATGTGCGGACTACTGCCCATCACATAATTATTCCCTATTACTTGCCCACCTTTGTGTACCCATACCTTGTCTCTTGTCTGGGAAGCAAGATCTTTGGTGCAGACGCCTTTGTTTTGCAATGTGTATTAAAATACAGCGTGTCCTTGCTCTCCTTTAGGCTGTTAGACTGGTGACAGAACTTAGTCTAGAATACAAAGTATATGATTCCCAGCTGTGGAATGGCCTACTGCAGAAACTCGTTGGTTTCAACATGGTAAGGAATTTTTAAGCATGAAGTTCTGCAGCGAGGTGAGAAGGCGGCTTTTTTATCCACTGATTTCTAAAGAATGGGATAGATATATAAACTCACTGTGAACAATTATTGATAATTTACATGGTTACTTTGGGCTCTTAGATACTGAACTGATGAAACTTTGAGGAATTTGTGTTTTAGCTGTACTACTTGAGAATTGCGATCTTAAATTGTTCTAGTTTTATTTTATTTTAAAGGCACAAAGCCTCTCAGACGGCAAGAGTAAATCCTATGATAATAAATTAAAAAAATCTTCATATTATTATACTTCTACAACATAATATGCATATTTTTGTGTGTGACTATATATACATATATGCACAGTTTGTGCATATATGTATATATACATCTGTGTATATGTATACACACACACAAAAATATTACCCCTAAAATGTATTTATTATGATAGTAAACCTGATTTTTGTCATTCAGAATTGTAATTACCTCTGATTGTCAAACTTTACGTAATGTTGCTGCAGCCTAAGGAGGTAACAGATGTTCCTGGCAATGTGGTTGTATCAGGAGCAGGTATTGAAGCTAGTTTTCATCTAATGAGATTTAGGTACTAATAGCAAAGAAGGTGGGATCGTAAACTTTTCAGCACCAGTTTTATTAAGACTACCGGAAATCTCGGGTATTAGCTGTGACAACATATGCTGCTACTGCTTGCGATAATGTAATTTACTGAACTATAAATCATATTTCTATATGCGTCAGTTACTCCTCCCAGAAGAACAGAGGTAGCTTGAGGGTCTGCAGACAAGACAACAGGCGTAATGCAGTTCTGCAAATTATCACCAAATCTTCAAAAACACGGTAGCATTTTATAATTAAATATTTTTTTTCAGATTCAGTATCTGAGAAGAGTTTTGCTAGCAATTACTGGGATTCATTCATTATGGGAGGTAAGCAAATATTCTGTGACTCCTAATCTTTTTCTTCACTTAACAGGAGTTTAGCATCCTGTGTGTGTGTGTGTGTGAATGGCAGCCATCTATGCCACGAAGTGTTATGCCTGAAAAGATTCTTTTTGAATGGCTATTTTTATGACAACCACAGCATGGTCAGTGTTGGAAGGGACCTCTGGAGATCATCTAGTCCAACCCCCAATGCAATATGCAGATGAGTATCGTTATTAATCACATGGAGGGTTTCGTAAAGTTGGACAGAATAATTTTACCATCAGTCAAAATATGGCTAAATCTTAGACTAGGAGATGAGGAAAGCAATATTAGGGAATGATTCATCCAGGATAAAAAGAGAAGAAAATTGTCAGGCTTCTTCCACCTACAGTGTGGTTCAGGAGGTCTGTGTTTACCAGTACACTTATTTACAACTGTGTTTGGCTGTTACTTTAAAACTTTGTTATCAACAGATTCCCAACTTCAGTCGAGCTTGGCGAAGTGTAGTTCTGTCACCGTTTGTCACAGGTAGGGTTGTTATTAGCTGTCATGCTTGTATAATAACTTGGTTATATATTTACTTCATAATATTTTCTTTATTTTTTAGCTTCATGTCCACTGAGTCCTAAACAGTTAGAGGAATGTTGCGAGTGTTTTGTGATTCTGCTCAAGTAAGTAGATGGTACATCCCGCATTTGTATTATTTGAGTGGGAATGCCCATTTGTAATTTCTTGTCCAACAATCTGCCCTGGAACACACAAAGGGGCTCTGAGAACTGGGGTACCTGAGGCATGAGGAAGAACCTTTTGCCTCTTGTGGGAAGGACAGGATGAGGGCACATACCCAAACAGAAATTCTGTCCTTGCCCGCAGACTGTTGACAACTCAGTACCTTGGCGGCTTAAGCTGTCCTGGGAACTGCTCTCAGAATTGGGACTCAGAATCAGCAGCACAGACTGCTGAAAACCAATTTATCTGCCCAGTCACAGCCCCCACAAGAGATATCTGTTTCTGTCCTGACATTTTTAAAGGTCTCATGGTCAACCCTAAAAGTCTAATTAATATTTTTCTTAGCCCAAAATATAGCACATTTCCTAAAATATTCACATATAGTATAAGAGAAATAATTCATTTCCCTAAAAAGAATAAATCTGACATGACAAGAATGTAACAACTGCACATCTATAAACGTGGTTAATCTGTGGTATTAATGTTCCAAAACATTCTATACATAAACCAGTTTTGCATTGCCTTTACAATGTAAAAAAAAAAAAAAAGCATAATAAATCATTCTATTACTCACTGCAATGCTCTGACTTGCTCAAGAGAAGAACCAGAGCTCACAGATCTTGACTTGAACCAAAAGTTAGTTAGCAAATACTGGAAAGCGATCCAGCTGAAGAACACACCTACACTACTGTGCATATGTATATGTACCAAAGCATCACTCTGGGCAGTTGGCCAACACTTCCCCTCAAAATAGGGCCTTGGGTGTTTAGAAAGAGAAACTGGAGTTGGGTAGGGGTTTTTTTTCAAGCTAGAAAATCGTCGTGCGTTTGTATTCTGTGAAACTTCAACTCGCATAGCTTGGCCATTTCTGAAAATAAGGCAAGGTAAAAATGTATTGTTCTATCTGGCTTAAAAATCTCAATGCAGCTTTGTTGACAGTACTAAGCCGTCCAGTTACACATGCCATAGTTGAGAACTTCACTCCCAATCTTCTTCTGAAGGTGTCCTGTTCTGGCTGACTTGGATGTCATTGGAATAGCTAAACAATATGCACAGTTGGACCTTCCCGCTTTTGCTTTGGGATGCCTGCTGCTGATTCCTCAGTCTGAGAAGCGAGAGCAGCAAATTCAGGTGAATAATAAGTTTTCTGTTCTATCTGTGCAATGGAAGTGTCTTTAAGCATGTTATGCTCAACAGAGACTATGAAAGATGGTAACTTACAATCCCATCTTATTTAAATATGTCAGTGCTGACAGCTGCTTGGCATTTCCCACCCACAAAGGCTATTGCCCTGAGTTTGTCCTTCTGAAAGCGACCATGTGAACACTTCCTTTTTTTTTTTTTAAGCAACACCAGCTAGTTTCAAGTCATCCTCAGCAGATTTGTCATATGACTTTGCCTTTTGAGGCTTTGAGGATATTTTATAGGATCCCACCCATAAAACCCATGAAAAAAAGCCCAACAAAACCCAAGCTATAGCCATATACCTGCTAGAGCAGTGTGAAGTTATGATAACATATATAATTGCTGAGACGCTACCGATGGGCTCGTTTCACAGCAGGTTGTGAGAAAAGTACCAAATCCTACTTTGGAAAAGAGTTGAAAGTCTTGACGTCTTAGAAAGATGCTTGATATGCATCACAAGTTCTGATGTCAACCTTTTGCCCTAAAGCCATATCCTCACTAGTCATGTATCTTGACAGTTTCCATTCTTTTCTCATTTGTTTCCATTAATTTATGCTCTGCATTGTTCTCCCAGATGAAGCATTATAGGCTGTTCCCTTAATTGTCACGAGCAAACTGGCACAAATAAATGCATCTTAAATTCTTAGCCTTCCAGTCATTAAAGTTAAGCTCAAATTTTCCCAAATTACAGCATTCGTGCAAGACATTTAGTCTGCTGGCAACGAGTCAAAAAACTCTGGAACAGCTACAGCAAAATACCCTTTGAGAGTTAAAAGCAACGAGAACTACTCTTTCAGTCAAACTGCACAGATCCTGCTTTGATAATTTCATGTTTATACCTAGAATTTCAAAGTATTAATTGTTCCTGAATAAATCAAATGCTTGCTCTGAGTTTGTACTTTAATCATTCACAGAATATTAATGTTTTGTAACTTATTTTTGCCAGGCTTTCTTATCAACGTGTAACACAGAAACTGTGCTGCAACAAATAGATGAACACATGAACACTGGAGAAGTAGTGGCATTTGCTTCTCAGGTAAATAAATAAAATTTACTTCACTTACCTTTGACTTAGAGGCTTGCAGCGTACACAGAACCTTTTTTTCCTCTCTCTCCTGATCTTGCCAAGCATTAGTTGACATAATGCATGCTTCTAAAATACAGCAATATTTGCAGGGTTTTTTGCATTTTTATTAGTGTTGTGCAATTAAAAAACTTCTTTTATATACACCCAGTGCTGTGTTACAGGCTGCCGCTGTTTGTAGGACAGCATTGTTTGCAGCAGTGCTGCTTTATTTTTTGAAATAAATGTTTTAAGCAAAAAGGCCAGAGAGCTTATGAAAGCGCACTCTCTCTTGCCTTGCCTTGGGCTGCCTTCCTAAGGGCAAGTTTCTTAACTCACTCCCCTACCGGAATCTGAGATTAGTCTTCATAAAATCTGTCATTTCACAGCACTAAAAAAACACGAAAATTTAAAAAATAATCCCTGCTCTGTGGGAGTCCAATAAGAAAAGTCTGAGCTCTTTTCATTCAAAAGTAAATTTTTTTTATGTTAATAGATTAATATTTTTCCATTACTAAAACTTAAATCTACAGATTAGATCTTTGGTTTTGGACAGCATCATCAATGAGAAGCTATATGGAAAATTATTGAAAACTAAGTATTTTCCACTGTTGAAGCAACAACTGATGAATACTCACCGAACGAAAGAACTGGTGAATTATTTTGCCAAAAAGAACTGGTAAGTTAATAAAACAGGTGATGCATGACTGACAGCAGTTACAGAAATTGAATCTCTTTTTTTTTTTTCTTTTTTTTCTTTTTTTTTTTTCATTTATTTGAAGTTGTGGAGATTTTCTAGTACTTAATCTCTAAGAATTTTTAAAGTATTTCTAAGTTAAATAAAGAAATAATGTAAGTCTCACCTCACTACTTTGCATAGTTAGGATAGAGTTTTACAGTGCCATTCAAGCCAGAGTAACAGCTTGTTGAGCCTGGACTGGCAGGCAGATCCAACACAGTTAAAATAGCAAAAGTAACCTGACTAAGAAAGCAAACGCTTTTGCTGTTGATCACTTCACCAATACCTTCAGACAAATCCATCGTGGAGTCACAGCTTCAGCAATAAGAACATTCTGAAAAAAAAAAAATGAACTGCCGGTACTCAAGACTTAAGAAATAGTGGGTTTGGTGCTAAGTTGTTCAAGAGTTAGAAATAACTCTTCTCTTCCACACAAAGGGTCTTCCCACTGAACTTACTGCGGGGCAGCTCTCAATCAGCAATCTGCCGCTGACCCCAGCACTTGGGCTCATTGTGCACAGCTGCCAACTTTCATTTCAGACCCCAAATACACAGTATTGCAAGTCACTTTGTTACCAGTTAGCCTGCAGTCAAAATGGGCCAAGAACCAATAAATAACAGTTTAAATTCTAGTATATATTGGGTTTATTACCAGCCACAGGTTAAATGCTAGGCTTGTTGGGGCTTGCTTTCCTCTACTGGGAAATGATGGGACCCATCTGACTTCAAAAATACGGGGTCATACCTTATTTTTATACTTCAGTGTATATAGTCTGAATTCTTGGCTTTTTAGAGAACTTGTTGACAAAATTAGTAAACTTTTGCCTCCTACAGCATTGATGATGCAGTAGCACTAATTCAAGAATATCAAGAGAAATGTGGAAATTCTACTCTGGTAGACGTACCATCCTCTGATCTTCTGAAGGTAAATCAAACCGCTTTTGTACATCATGCAGTATTTTCTCCTTTTTTTCTAAACAAAGACTTTCATTCCACTCTTAGCAAAAATACTTGATAGCCGATTTATTTTACTAAAATATATTGAATATAATAAAATATCCCTTTATTAATTCAAATAATTCATTTTACTTAAACCACGCTAAGCCTTATGCTTTCGTGTACTTTCACGGGTTTTAGATTATATTCTGTTTTCCTAAGCCCTACTAATATCGTTCTCTTACCTTCCAGATGTACCTGGACAGACCAGAGGAGACCTGTATACAGAACGGTCATGGATAAGATCTCCATTTACCTTTTTCTCCCCCTGCTGGCAAGATGAGGGCCATGCATGGAGAATTCTAACTCATCTGGTAAACTAAAACCGCAGTGCTCTTTTACCAAAAGCTACCCTGAGCTTTCCACATTTTTTTAACTGTTCTGGGCTGTTTCTTCTCTATACTCTATCCCCATTGAAACAGTTTAGATTTACAGCAGAATTTCCTCTTTCTATTCGACAGTAATGCTCATCTTCAACACTTTTAGGAAGGATTAAAGTTTATTTCCATCTCTATTTCTCCATGTTTAAGTCTGCTGTCAGGATCACTCTAAGATTTCATTCACACAACCATAACCTTGCATAACAGTGATAAACTTTTGTTAAAACTGTAAGCGGTGTATTTCATGTAAAATAAAATTTGTAGACAAATTGTAATTTTAACTACAGTGAGTACAATTAAAGACTTAAATATTCATTTTGGCCTTACAGTATTCCATAAACCTTTTTTAATTATGACATTTTCAGTAAACTGATGTTCCACTCGGTCACTAACCTTCCGTGAATAACGTTTGCCAAGGTTTTCTTTCCAACTTTGTTCTTTCTGTATGGCTGCAGCAGGATAAGGCAAGAGGCATGCGTTTCACTGCATGAAACAGCAGTTAGCCAAAGGTTCCTGAGACACCAGGCTGAAACGCTTAGTCTTTTTCTAAGGTAAAGCAGGTTTGTTTTGAATAGAAGTAAGTTATTTAGTCATCTTATGACACAGAAGTAAGGGTTCTAGCTGAGCCCTTAAGTTCTACAGAAAACCGTAAGTTTAACTCAAACTTTCATGAAAAATACTGCACAGCTTTTTGCACAGCTACCGCACTGAAAAAAGTTGCAATACAAAGACCAACATCTGCTAAGGGAACAGGCCACCATTCTAAATGTTCTTCTGTAGAAGACAAAAAGATGAAACTGTATTTTTATTGGAAAGTTAGCAGTCATGAGAAATGGGAGCTGTTAAAATACATTCCATTCCCTGCAGTCAGGAGAATAGGAGAGCTGAAAGCTCCTGTCTTCTTCAACAACTAAGGGTTTAGTCTTTAGTAGTAGTGCGAGTGCCACATGGAATTATGGTATTTAAAACCTTTGTATATCGAGCAAAGGGCGTATACATGTAGTGTCAGATATAAAGCCATAAAGAAAAGCCTCTCTTCACTGTTTATAGATTTAATGAGACCATCGTTCATTAAAGCACAGTGGTATTTGAAACGGCTTTGATTATAAAAAGACTTGCTAAACCTTCTACAGTAAAATTACTACTGTAAGCTATGAGTTACTTGTAATATTTTCAGACTCTATCAATCCATTTTATTCTTTTAACTTAATTGGGTATGTGAAATTGAGAATATTAAATATCAACTGGATTCTGAAGCAAACACCACATGACCCCAGAGCCCTCAATCTTATTGTTCAAGCCCTTTACACGTATCCTTTAGAAGTCAGTCACCAAATTAGGCATCAGGCATTTTAAAAGCAACTACAACTGTTGCATTTTTTCCAACAACAGTTCATAAAGCTTAGTTTTTCTACGAAGTGGAGTTTATTACAACATTAAGGAACAGTATTTAAACAGTTATTTTAATGGAGTATTTTACAAATCAATTCATACAGAGAAAAGCAAACACAACGTTGTTTTGAAGTTATTACCAATAAGCTACATTGTTAAGCTGTTAGCGAGCAAGTGTAGTACTGTAAACTAGCAATCAAGTATTGTAGTAACTTGCAGTTCAGAATGAGATGGTAAAAATACCAGACAAGCAAAGACATTTTTAAGATTTTTTGTACTCGATTCTTTCTACTTTCACATCATCTCCGATGAGTTGATAGACATATGTAACTACTGTAGAAGCCTGGATATCCATCAGCACAAATGAAGGAATGATGTTGCTGGAAAGAGAGGAAAAAAAATCCTATTAGTTGTGCCTATATAATCACCTCAGCAGTATTTCACCATTAGTTAACAGAAATCATTCTAAGAAAAATGAATACAAATTTTGTAAGCACAGTACATCAGATAAGAAGCTTTACATATTTCACACTCATCTGTTTCTGTCAAGCAGATTTAGCAAGTACTATCAACCCTTCCTCTCCCTGACATTTAGAATGTAAACATTAACCTTCACAATGAGTTCTGTAGTTCAGTTTTTTTATCAAGAAGAACCCCACACACGCACAGGTACTTCCCATACTTCACTTACTTCTCTAAGGCATGATAAGCTCCTGTAGCTGATCCTGGATTGATATAGAACTTGTTTTCGTGTTCGAATGCCTCAAATTTGTGTGTGTGTCCTGAAATTAGGATGTCCACATCAAACTGCCTTTGTAGCAGTGCCAGGCTGGCCATATCTCCCCAAGGAATAACCTGATGGCCATGAATCAGCCCGATTTTGAACTGTCCAACAGTTACAACTTTCTGTTCAGGATAATTCAGGTTCTAAAAATAAAAAGCCAAGCATATAACATGTACAGATTTGTATTTAAAAACAACTCTACACAATGCCAAGAAAAGAGGTGGAAAGCTCATGGAAATATGCAATGTAATTGGCCCTACTGCTACAAAATGAGAGCTACAAAGCTGCTTTTATGAACGTTGCAGAGAACGTGGTAGGATGCAAAGAACTTCAAAGACCTGACAGCAGCAGGTCCTGTTTGCTGGAGACCCAGACATAGCTAAATACACAAATTACTTTTATTTGTACTGATGACAGATGAGAACTTACTGTGCAATTCACATTATTGATTGCAACCCCAACTCTTTTGCCCCGTTTGCTTTTCACATGTGCTTAGTGCTACAAAACCTCGGTTCGCCCACTTTTCCTTGAATTACAAATAACCCAAATGTTGCCCTTATGTCAAAGATGCACAAAAAATATCATTCTCGAGAGAAGACACTACCTCATCGAAGTCCCCTCTGACAACGTGAACATCCCCAGCCAGAGTCTTGAGGTAGTCATAAGTGTCCTTGGTGCAGAGGTTTCCTGTGCAGAGGATGTGTTGGATCTTTCCTGGAACCAGCAGTTTTTTGAATTTGGCTGGGAGGCTGTTGCATCGATGCGGAATGTGAAGATCTCCTAATACTAACACCAACTTAGCAGGTGTCATGACAGGAAGGAAAGATCGTTACAGACACTTATTAAGAATCATTAGGAAATAGAAAGCACTGCAATGTTTTCTTCAGTTTCATAACTTTGCGTTTTCATATAAAAACTACTAAAGTAAGAATGAAATGGTGATGGAATATTGCCATATTGAGGGAAAACAAGGGCCCTTACTAACGTAGAGCATTAAACAGAGGGGGAGCCTTACAAACACAACTGTCTACAGAATTTTTATTTTTTTTTCGTTTTGTTGCTCAAAGCCACAGCAAAGTATAACAAAAGAAATGTGTTACTACTTGATGTATTTTGCACAAATTTGGGAGCTACCATAAACTGTCCCACTTTTGTTTTTTCTCCTCCTTAAACATCCAAAAAAATGATATCGGACATCTCCAGTCCATTCTCAAGCACAGACCTGGCTAACTGTGGCCACTTCCCTTTAAAATTCTTCTTTCAAGTTTCTTTATACTTTAACTAACCTCTGTTTTCTTTCTTATTAACAAAAAAGAAAAAAAAAAAAAGAGGCAGCAAATTTGCAACGTGTGTTAATAGCTGACCAGAATAGGAAGCTTGTTCAGAGTCCATATTGTAGGAACCACTGAACAACAGAATAACAGTTTAAAAAAACCCCAGGGCACTGCAGCGAAGATAAGCCAGACGATTGCACACGCTGGTTCTATTACCAGTTCTATATATTCATGGATTCAGTACAATAGATGCAAGGAGTATACAAATTTAATGGGGGCTTCGAAATTAAGGATTCAGATTAAGTGAGACTATAGTTTAATATTACAGGCTTTAAATCTGCAAATAAAGAAATAATTAATGCGAGCAACATAGCAATAAATTAATTATGCAAAAAGGGCATGAAAAGCTCTATGAAGCACGGGGTGTTGTGCCACTACACTGCAAAAACATTGGATCTAGAGACAGTCTATCCCTGTTAACTTGATAAATAGCTCCATCGTAAAAAGGGACAGTTTATCTTCCAACCATAATGCTTTGTTAGTAAGACAATTCTTAAATGACAACCATCAATGTGTTTGTAAGAGACCCAACCCATATATATATATACATAAGCAGTAGTAACTATGCTAAGAAATTACCTTTTTTAGTATCTGCTTTTTAAATTTTTAGGCCATGTAGCTATCTTCAAGCCAACAGTCATCAACAAAGGCAAGGGGAACTTGGGTGGGTTTTTTATTTGGTTTTAGGTCTTTTTAGTTTAACAATGTGTCAGTGTCATCATCAAAGCCATGCATCTTTGGAGAATAGATGCTTGAAGGTGTCGGTAAAGCAGTATAGGAGCTTTTTAATTAATGAGCTACCAGTTGAAAAGTAACCCAGGAAAAAAAAAGACAAGACACATTTTTGATGGCCTTTGAAGAGTTTCCAGTGAAAAACACCCTCACTAGCATCAGTCTAAAGATGATATACTTAAATGCAAGTAAAAAATGCGTGTGATTTTGTTTATTAAAGTGGCACTTCTGTTTATTAAAGTGGCAATAGATAGATTCTCTTACTGATGCTTAAGGGACTTAGACATGCAATACCAGTTATGTATTTCATGTTTAACATTATACTGCCACTTAAAACACATAACCCCACTGAAGTCAGCAAAGTTTCTGCATTCCACAGAGACCACTTCCTTTGCTGACAAACTGGAAGTATCTTCCCCCACGCCTGAGCTGCCATTAATTAAAGAAAAGCTCGGCAAGCGACAATAAAGCAAACAAATTAAAAGCACTGAAGTGTGTTTAATAATCACAGGTATCTGCAACATAAAAAAGCGGCAAAGAATGTTACAATATCTGGCTTTAACTAGGAATTTAGGTGCAATCTTGAGCGTGGTTTGAACCACAGCTCCTGATTCCTATGAACCATCTGACATTGGTACCATCTCATAACGTTACCAAGCCCTTACCACCGGTGTTAGCAACAGCCAAGAGGAGTAAACTTACTCTGTGCCCAGCCTTATTGGAATGAAGAAGTTGATTGCAGACAGGGGGGAATGAAAAACAGGGTGAAACATGATCAATGTTAAACAAAAGAAAGCAACAGAAAAGAAAATATAGCCAAATGAATAGGCAAATAATAATTAATTGTTGATGTTATGAAGGAAGCGTTAAAAAAAAAAAAAAAAATAAATTGAATTAAAACTCGGCTCCTGCGCGCAGCCGCCGGTGACAGCC
>NW_009647418.1:3227180-3227603 GCF_000708025.1 Charadrius vociferus
CGCCGGCGTGTGAGGGGAAGGGCGTAGCGGAGGGAAGGGGGCTGCAGCCTGCGGCGGGCCATGAAGTGTGTTATTGCGGGGGCTCATCTCAGAGGTACCCGTGGCCCCAGGGGAGGCAGCAAGCCTGGGACAGAGGGGTGTATGCGGGAGAAACAGGCACACCAGAGCGGGGCGGCCTCAGGGTGACACACCTCAGTGGGGAGGGTGGCCATGGAGATGTATGTGCAAATGGACCTCAGTGGGTTTCCCCGTAGGGGGCTTTCAGGCGGTGCAAAGTGGGGCATGAAGCAGTGGGAGCTGTGGCCAGCCCTGCCACAGGCACGGCTGAGCTGAGGAGCTCCCTCTTCCTCATCCCCAGGAGGACAGTGGCGTTTCTGTAGGGCAATATGCAGCCTCAGAAGCTGTTCAGAACAGAGAGCAGAG
>NW_009647418.1:3227842-3260252 GCF_000708025.1 Charadrius vociferus
CTTCTGCGCACGGTGTGTCATGTAAAATGCCGCTCTGCCAGTGCCAGGGTGGGCAGAGGCAAATTTTGAGATCCACTGTTGGTTTCTTCTGTTTCTTAGGGCTACAGCTTTGCAGATGTCCAACTGCTTGTGGCTTGTGCAAACTTGTTGCCATCTACAAAATGTAATTTCTAACTTCAGCTGTGTTTTGTCCCATTACTTTGAATTAGTTTGTGGTGACATCAGGTCATCCCAGGTTCTGCAAAGGGACAGATGACATTTGAGGTATGCCTCGTTGGAGGCAGCTTTTGAAAGCATGAAGGTGTTTGTGCTAATAAAATGGAGAGAGTAGTATTTTCCACCATGTTATCAGTTTTCTTTGAAATGTGTAGGAAATTTGCAATGTTTCCTCTGAAATTATTCTGGAGAAAATGCAGTATAGCTTTCTGTTAACTTAGAATGCATATTGTATTGTTTTCTTTTCCTGCTAGTGTTTGGAAGAGCGATACATGCCATAGCACGTATTAGTGATGAATTTTGGTTTGACCCTGTAGAAAAAGGTGTAAGTGAATTTGATTTATTGTAATTTAAAAACTTTTCATGGAAGCATAGTATTTATGTTGTTGGATATCATGTTGTTTTCCTACAGGTACCCTTCTCTCTCAGCTTCCTCCATTTTCAATATGGACAAGTGCCATATTCTCTGTGATTGTAATTATGCAGATTACATCATGGAAGATACATTCCTACTCTGCCCTTAATATTCTTCGATTTTTTGTTACCCGAGCTGAAGCTTGTCCAGGACATCCAGATTAATACCAAGGGGTTTATTTCTGTTGTTGTGGGTCAAAAGGTTTATGTTTTGTACCACATCAGAAGCTGCCTCTAAATATGTTTTTGTACTGGTGTGACTCAACAGGAAGAGTGCATCCATTAATATGCCTCCGATTAATCAAACACCATTTCCAGCAGAATTAGGGTTTTCTCTAGAGGTTTCTTAGTTAAAAGTGATCGACTCCTTAACTTGCCGGGAGGCTGGAAAATCAGAAGTGGAGATAGTTTCTTTTCATACCTGAAGAATTTTTGAGGTGCTAGTAATGTCTTTGCTCATCTGTATGTATCATTGGACGGGTGTACAAGGATATTGTTTTAGAATAAACTCCAGTGCTTCAAATGCCTCAAATGCAAGCGGAGCTTTAAGTGTTTAGGTAACTCACACTTCGGGCCACTTAAATGTCCATAGTTTGGATTCCTATGCCTGTATTATACCAGTGACTTCTGACAAGTCAGAATGAAGGTGATAAGTTTGAACATCTTTATATGCACGATGCATCTGTATTTATTTTGAGATGTACACATTTAAAGGTTTTGTGGCTTAGGTATGGTACTGAAGCACAGAGATGGCTTTTTTGTTAAAGGTGCGATATGAAATAGTTTTGAGTTAAATTGTTTTACTTATATTTTCAGCTTGCCTTAAGATCAGTGAATTCTTCAAGGTCAGCATATGCATATGTCTTCTTCTCATCTATGTTTTTTCAACGTTACTGCTGGACGGCTGTGTCTCAATCATGTCAGAAGGAAAAACAGTTATCCCCCCCATGTAAATTGATAATTAAGGTACATTTTAATGGATTGTTATGTACAGCTTTGGAAGCAGCAAATTAGCCCAATTTCCAAATGAAATTGTAGGGGGAAGCTCATAGAGGCATGTAGATGGCTCTAGACTTGACTGCTTCTGAGCAGTTCTGCAAAAGAGAGCGTTGGTATTTAATTATGTTTAGAAGTTGCACCTCCTGAGCTGTGCCTTGCTCCTTACGGAGTATGGACCGGCTTAATCTTGGGGTGAAGGAACTCCACATTTCTGCCTCTGGAGTGTTTCTCCTGTAGCCTTCAAAGCCAGTATGAGGCAGGAGAGCTTTGAGCAGTTGTTTAACAAACAGGCCTGTTTGGGTGAGGGTGAGGGTGGCGAGGATCAGTATCGGTGCCTCAGTGTCTGCTTGCAAAGCAGTTTGGGGAAGCCATAAAAGCAGGAGGTTGAGATAAACTGTACGAAATTCGGGAAATAACATTGCAAAATTACTTGGTGAATAACCTCTGCACTAATTTTTTTTTTTTTTTTTTTTGAGATAAACTGTACGAAATTCGGGAAATAACATTGCAAAATTACTTGGTGAATAACCTCTGCACTAATTTTTTTTTTTTTTTTTTTTTTTTTTACAGTCAGTTCTTCCTGTATTTAGGTGTGTAAATGTGCTGGAAAGGAATGTAGAGAAATGCAGCATTTATACAAATAATAACGATCATCACATAACTTTTCAGCTCCTCTGCAAACATGGTAGGTTACGCATAAAGTGACTTTACAGAAACAGAAACAGTTTAAAACAGCAGAGCAACATAATATTTAGTGTAATTATTAACTGAATGTTATTGATGGAACATTACACCAAACACTTGAAGCTTCTTCACATCATAATTTATATTTCTCATGTGCATCACATTGTTAAAATGAAGTTATAACCGGCTTTATCAGATGTTCTTCAGTTCAGTCGTTATGCATGCTACATATTGTCAACCTACTGCTTACAACATTTAGAATTAGGTTGGAGTAAATTCTGAAAAAAACACATGTTGTGGAAAGGGAGAGGAATCCTGTTTTGGCAGGTGATTGAACTAGAGGATTTACAGGGTCTTTCCACGTCTAATACTTACAGCACTTCAACTTGTTAATATGTTTGACATCCTCAGTCCAGCAGAACACCATGTACATTCATCAGCATTAGTCTTTGCAAAATTCATAAAGAACCATCATCTATCGACATACCTTGCTGAGCTGTGCTGTGTAATAGGCAGTGGTTTATATTATTAAAAACCTAGCTTGTATTACTGATAATGAGATAATGTATTGGATTAGGTCTCAAGACAATTAAGCTCTCTTAGCTCATGCTTATCCAGAAATACATAGAGACCTGTAGGGTTTGCCTTTTGTATTCCACCACCATTTATATTATATACCAGTTAAATACTGAAAAAATTGCATTTGTTGCACTTGTTGCTGTTCACTTATTTCTTGTGGATTCTTTAAAAAACTCAGATGCTGGAGGGGCATAACTAATAGGATGAAGGAAGTCTTAGATGGCGTGTTAATTCAGTTTTCTACTTGTGGGCGAGCTATTTCCACATAGCTAGAGTGAATCGCTTGGTTACTTTCTCTATTGAGATTTCCTAAAAGAACAATGAATACTGAAAAATACATTTAAAATTACAGACCAACATTGATTTTTGTTGCTATCCTTTACTTAGGTGTGGTAAAAACATACAATCTGACCTTTCAAGAATGTGATCCGTTGCAGGCTGTTTTTGCAAAGCACATGTGTCCAAACATACTTAAAGTTCACTCCAGGTAATGTATATAAAAATATTTTTTCTGAAAAAATAAACAAAAAAAACCCCCCACTAACAAAACCAAGGAGGCAATACTGCTCTCGTAGTCATTAACATAATCAAAATGTGATGGTACAGTCAAAAATGGCAGATTCCTAAATCCTGTACCCTAGTGCTTGATTTTTCATATTACAATTTAAGAAATTTGGATCATTCTGCCATTAATCCTACTCAGTCTAACCTTGAGAAGTGTGTAACGTGTAACTTGAATTCACACCTTGAGCAACTTCTACCTATGACAAATAAAGTAGTGCTTTAATTTTATAGGCAAAGAATCCAGTGGTAAAAGTACAATTTTTTTTAATGCGGTAAGGCAAAGTTCTGCTTTGAAAAGCAGCCCCTGGAGGAATCCAAGACTTGGCTTGTCGCTGCAAGCAAAGGCAGAGAACAGTTAGACTGTGCTTTTCCTGACAGCATTTCTATTAAAAGTGTTTCTTGTGCACAGGAGCTTTTGTCACAGTAATCCCCATTAAACCATTAAAGGTGTATAAAGGTATATCCATATAGATATTATGTATTGTGTTTATAAAAAGACTTCTAAAACTGTAAGCTTTTGAATAAATAGTATAGTATACTGAGGTTTGCTCAAAATTGTCATAGATACATACAGAAAGGTAGCAGCAATATATGTATACATAAGACTGATTTGGCAGCATACACAGGCATTAAATATAAACAAATTTGCTTTCAGAATTACTGGTTGTATTTTTAGGTTTCTTATATACCTATTTCTATATAAATCAATTAAAAAGCTACAGCACGCTTCAGGGGGTGCAGATTTCAAAGGCAGTTTTTCCAACAGTATTGCCAAGTAACAATTTTAATTTCTAATGTGAGTAACGAATGCTAGCTAGTAATTTGTGGCAGGTAAAATTGTTCTAATGTTGAATGAAATTTTATAGGCTGCTGGCTGATATAATGATTCACTTTCCAACCAGTCAAGAAGAAGTAACCTTATCAGTTACTCCGATGAAAGTTTGTTTCAAGAGTTACACTGAGGAAGACACTGGTAAGGAAATTCAAAATATGAAACAATATTGAGACTTTAAAATAGTTGAACTAAAGGAATAATAACTATTGCAACATAAATGGAGAATGCATTTTATGGCCAAATGGATTTTTAAGAAAGGGAACATATAGAGAGATTTTAAGTCACGCTGCCACCCTCTGGTTTTAATATATTTTAAGAAAGTATGTTTTTAATAACATTTTCCTGGTATCAGTGGCAGATGTCAGACTGAGCAGCCAATTGAAATAAATTATGCCACTTGCTGTAGGCTTGAACAGAGGTAATTACTGTGCTGCAAGAGCAGAAGCATGGCAGCAGAGGAAGAGAAAGGAGATAATTTTATGTTTTAAAAAAGAACTATTTAAATCTGAATACCATAATTACAGATATCATTACGGAGTACATTTTAGTATAAGGGCAATACAGTGTGTTAGCTGGCCTAACGCTGGTACGCTGCGCACTGCCATTTTCAGATCTCCATCTGAGATGGAGAAAAATCTAGGTTCTTGGTGTGTGACTCAAACTAATTTTAAAGATATAATTGTGGTTTTGAAGTATAGGTTCTTGTATATCATATAATAAAAGGATGCTTTTCATACTTGCTTATGACCAAAGCTGAGGATAATGACCTAGAAAAAGATGACTGCCTAGAGCGTCGGGGTGGGGACTGCGCTGAGAAGAGGCTGAAGCAGTGGAGAGCAAGGAGGATCGAGGGGGAGAAACTGGAGTGAAACAGGGAAAAAAATTACTGAAAATAAAAAGACACTGTAAGGATTAGATTTCGAATGACAAATTTTGTTATTTCAGAAATACACGCTTACAAGGGTGATTGTAAGAAAGAAAGAGAAAAAAATAGTAGGTAAAAATTTAATGATATACCAAAAAAACAAACAGTCATGGGGAAAGAGGAGGAGTTACAAGCATTGTTCTTGTTGTGTAGCGTGTGATGCAATATACTGCCTGCAGCAAACGTACATGTACTGAAACAAAATGTGTCCTTTGAACATATAATCTGGCAATGGCTTGGGTTTTTCCACATTCAGGTTTAATTTTCAAAGAAAGAAATTACACCTTCTGCCTAGACTTGTTGCCGTTTGCATGCGGTAGGCTCTGCCTTGTAGCTATAAGTATGTATTTCTACGGTTTTAAGGAACTTCACAGGAGTATGTTTGAATACGCGATGGGGCCTTGTTGAAGGCTGAGATGAAAAAAAACAACTCTTGAGCAGAGAAATGGAGGCGTGGGAATGGTTTGTAATACTTTGTGAGCAGCCTGGCTTTGGAAGAGAACTGGAGAGGTGTGTGTACTCTAAGCTGCTGGGGAATTTTCCTGAGTGCCCCTGAGACTATAACGCGCCATGGAAGTGCCCTCGTACTTTCTTCTCACACACCTAATAAGAACTGCCGGCTAATCTAATGATAACAAGCAACAGCTGAACACCTGAAACTGAAGAGCCTGTTTCCTGTTGCCATTTACGTATCAGGAAAAGATTATAATTTACAACAAAGAGCCTAAGTCCACCTTCATTGTCTTCTGATGATTGTCAGCAATTATGATTAATCTGTTAAGGTCATGCGGCATTTTGGTCTTCCCATCTATGGAACAATAAACAGCCGGTAATACTGTTTGTGCTGAATGCCTGTAGACAAAGCAGGTTTGCAAGAACAGCAGCAGGTATCGGGTTAGATCACACAGTGGAACATAAAATAGGTTCTGTCAAAAGCCCATTTATATCTACATAATATACTGTAAATAAATCAAGGATTTTATTTTACTTATGAAATAAATTTAGATGAGCTAAACATTTCTTACTGTTTGTCAATATAAAAATACAATTATTTGTTCAAACGATGCTGATCTAAAACCTCATGGTTGTAATCATAGTTTTGTTGAGTTCAAACTTCACTCCATCGAGTCCTTGACTTTCTTGTTCTTTTAAACAGATTTTTCAAAGACAATGCTTACTGAAATACAAATAAATCCAGATGAATTTGACTACTTTCAAGTTGGAGTGGATTCTGAAGTGACGTTTTGCCTTAAAGAATTGAGGGTAAAGCGAGAATTTATCTTGAAAAATAAAACATTTCCCCTTAATTTGCATGGCTTGATGAGGACGCTCCCTGCAGAACGGCCCTGGGAGGTGTTCCCCCAGACCTCCTGACCAGCAGCAGTATTTCAGCAGCTGGTTGAGGATTAGCTTTTAAAAACCAGGATCTTCAGGACACTGTGGAGCCCATCACAGTGGCCTTTGAAAGGCAAGCGAGATGTTTTTAAAACAACAAAAATGTAGTTCCAGCACTGGGCAGACACACTGAAACTGTCCTGGAGACAGCACTGTGCCCACGGAAGTTCCACATGCAGAAGCTTCTTTGGCCAAGCTCCCAGCAGGGAAGGCAAGAAATGTATTCTGGAAGTAGTGGACTTTTACCCTCTTTTTCCCAGTAAGCAACAGGTTGGGTAATCTTACATTCTAGCATTGATCTCGTTTTTAAAATGGCGCCTAACCACCCACCCCTTCTTTTCAGGGTCTACTGGCATTTTCAGAAGCTACCAGTGTTCCTGTCTCGATCCATTTTGACATACCTGGAAAGTACGTTGTGGCACATACCTGAGCAGAACCACTGCAGTTACAACTCTACAGGCGGTTTTTGTCTGCAGATTACTCAAAGAGTATATAACTGGAACAGTAAAATAGATTTTCATTTCATACCAAAAGCTGTATTTCTGGTCTGTGATATGGGGTCAAGTAGTTTGTTATTGCACATAAAGCATTTGACGTAGCTCGCCATGCTGACTAATGAGCATCTATATATACGTTATCGGGACACTTCAGGCTCTCAGGCTAAGGCGTGCAATGATTTTATTTAGTAGTCTAAAGAAACAATACATCTTCTGTTTAAATATCATTTTAACAGTTACATATTAAAACTGTAATTTGGCTATAATATTGTATAGCATTTGCTCCTTGGTGCATTTAAATCTGTATCAGGAAGCCATCTCATAGTCTTCAGCTGCAAATATATGAGATTTGCAGCATTTTTAAATCTGCGTGTGTAGTTGCATGAGCTGTATTTCCTCCCACGGTATGTGTAATTATGCATGCTGGTTTAGTCTCTGAATATTTGTGTTTAGACCAATTGCCTTCAGCGTTGAAGATATGGTGCTGGAATCCTGCTTTATTTTGGCTACCTTGTGTGACATTGAAAAGGAGACGGGGTCCCCGCAGCCTCCCTGCTTGTCACAGCGGCAGGAAAGGTACTGGTGGGGCTCAGGGGCGGGTGAGGGAGGCAGATTGCCTTAAGAGGATGAAAAATTGAAGTTTAAAGTTTTTCAGCCAAGTCGGGTTTAAGCTGGAACGGCAGCGATGTGCTCATTGCGGGGTTCTGGTAAGCATTGTATGGATCCCGCAGCCTTTGTTCACGGGGAAGGTGTGAACTAGAGAGGGAACATCTCCGCATCTTGCACAGCAGTAAAGCTTGGTGCAGCAGAGAGCACTCAGTGCTAGCATGTTTCCCTTTATCTCCACGGGGTTCTGTTGCAGTGGGAGGGGAAGGGAAGATACTTTTTGAGAATCTATTCTAAAGCCGTAAGGCTTTTCATTAATGGAAAACAAAGGCATTCTAACAAAACCACATAAAAGCCAGTTACTAACCTGACCTACTCTCTCCAATCCAGTTCAAAGATGCGTACAGGTAAATCTGAACAAACCGTGGGTAAAGATAGCAGTGCAGAAGCAGTTTCTTCCAAAAAGCCACAGTGGAATGGAAACACACCGAACACAGAGTCAGCAAAACCCACGCGTCCTTTGGCAAAACAAAAGATTACAAGTACTCCCAGGGACAGAGAGAGAGAGACAGCGGGCATAGAAGGAACAGCCCTGACTGAGGCAGAGGGCCACGCAATGCTGGAAGGAGAGGCAACAGGGTCTCATTTGCAAAAGGTAAGGAGACTCCCTGTTGTATTTAGAGTGAAATACCTTAGCTGGTATTTAGCCCAACGCTACCTGTCGTCTGGGGGTTGCCACGCATTGATACTTAGTTCTGCATGTGGCGTCTCAAAGGAACCAGCTTTCGCAGCAGCGTAGCTGACAAAAAACACCACTACCACTTCTAACGGGAACACTGGGAAGAGTCACAGATGGCAGGTGTATTTTATGAGGAAACACTGTAGACTTGTAAAGATTTTAAAGCGGCAAAAGCTTCAGAAATAATTAACCCCCAAATTCTGTATCACATGCAGTTTCTTACTCCTATAAATATTGCATTTTCCAGTTTCACTCCTTATTTTTCGGAGCAGTTTCTTGTACGGAGAAGGATGCCGTCCATCACACCTTCTGTAGTTTAGCAACAGCTAGTGACACCGAAGAGGATTTTGGCAGTGCGCAGAGCTCCCAAGTTCTCTAGTGCCACAAAGCGTTTGAATCCAAGCAAAGACTTATCAGGGGCTGCCTTGAAAGATAAAAGTAAATTTGACACGGTGATTGTGGCACTGTTTCTAGTTTTAGAAAGAAGTTTAATTGCACTTTTTCAGCAAGTTAGAACTTAATGGAAACCATCTGTGTTCTGAGCCCGTGCGGTGAACCGCATTTCACAAATACCTGTTCAGACAGTCTGTAAAGGGGAACGTGTATTCGCTGTTCATGTTCAGCACCGGCGCTGGTCACTGACAGTGAGATGCTGGCATAATGCAGCAGAAATTTAGGTCACGATTGACTCGACTGAGCTTTGCTTTGGATGTTCAGCCCTCCAGTACCTTCTCGCTGGGGAGTTCAAACTGTGTTATCACTTCAGGCAAATGAAGCAGCTGTTGTAAGTTCAGAGTGCTGGAAAAATAAACCCATCTGCTCTGGCAGAGCCAAAGACATTATTGCTATAGAACAGCTGGTATTTTTCGAAGAACTTTGTAGAACTAGCGTTTAACTGAATAAACGAAGTTGCTGTATCTTTTCCCCCTCCCTGCCTCCTCATTCAGACGCGGGTCTGAGAACGCTGTGTGAAGGTCTAACGAGAGCCCAGCAGCCCAAATACTGGTGTCTGCGCATCTCTGCGCCACCAGTGACATCACTGCAGTAAGAAACAAAGCTTGTACAGTCAACTTTACTTTAAAAAACACATTTTAGTATAAATACTATATTTATTAAATATCTTTACAATTCATTTAAATGTATTTACAGAACTATTCCTGCATAAGTTATACCTCAGACATGAAATTCACATAATCGCCTCTTAGGTAAGCATAGATGATAGTCTCATTTTAACAACAACAAAAAAGCATCCTCATTAGATACAGACTCAGATTTGCTTCATTATTTCAGCTATCTTTGTAAGAAACTACTTCATACAGCCAGTTCCTACACACACAATCTCTTTTTTCCCCTGGAGAAAGGATGTCCGTCACCGAGATGGAGATTCCATCACAAAATCCTTCACATCTTTGCCAGACCTTCACCTCTCCCTTCTCCTCGACTCAGTCAGAACTGTCTGGTCCCAAAAATCTGATTTTTTTTTTTTTTTTTTGGCCATACCTTCTTCATAAACACAAAGAAAGTACACTTAGAGGGAAACTGTATGTTGCAGGTCTCCCAAAGATAGCCATAAAAGTAGCAAGGAACCACAGAGTTTTTCCAATTCACCCCGTCTTAGCCCTGTTTTACCCAAATACTGAGTAACGCTGCTGCAGAAATCCCAACTCCTGCCAGTCCTGTGACGTTACACCGTTGCTGCTGGGCAAAACTCTTCCTTTTCCTTCAGATCACCGCTCTGAACCACCAGCTCCTGATAGCAAACGCCCCCCGCCCTCCGCAGCAGCTGGAAGGCAGCCTGTGCTCCGCTCACGCACCCTTCCCTTTCATGGAACACCCTTCTTGGACCTTCCTTTCCTCAACAGTCGCTCGCAATAATCTAACTCCTAGGAAGTGTTACTGCTTCATGCATCGTTTAAAAATTATTTTGATAGTATGGGCCCTGTCACTTCCTTTTCCAAAAATCTGTTGTGCGCAGACAGCTTAAGTTCATAGGAAGAAATTAAGTTTGATATGTTTAGAGTGCACATCTTAAAAAAAAAAAAAAAAAAAAACCAAAACAAAAACAATCAAGCATGTGATAAAAATATCAATTCTTTATAATACAGTATTGCTTTATAAACAGATGGAAAAGCTATAAGCTTTACTGGTCTTTGGTGTGTCCAGTGAGGGATAAACTCATGCTTTGTAAATCAAAATCCAAATTTGTTCTTTATTAAAAAATAATAATAATAATAATCAGGATGTGATATGAGGCAAATGGCTTCGTAGCTACTGCTCAGCCAAGAGCGGCTTTAACGCGGAGAGCGCGGCGCAGCCTCGCACCGCCGGGCACCGCAGTCCAGCCTGGCAGCCGCTGGCCCAGGCTCTCGCGCTCCAGCCCCCGGCCTGGCAGAGGCCGAGCGCAGCGCAGGCAATGCCTCAGGCGGGGAAAGCACCTCCGCCAGGCTCATCTGCGTGCGGGGCTGTAGATCATTGCGGGGGAAATAAGGAGGGCCGGGGAGGAGGGTGCAGAGAGCCAGGGGTCAGAGTGCAACGCAGCCTGGGTCTGCCGGGGCATCCTTTTAAGGTAAGTTCAAGGGGAAGAATAATTGATCAAATCTGCTCTAATCGAGAAGCGTGATAGTAAATACTGGAGAATAAAATGTCAAGACACCCAGATTTGGGAGAGAAGCCTCCCTCCCAAACGCTAGAAACAAAGCCCTATGCTGCGGCATGAATACATTCCTCCTAACGAGACAGCGAGATACAGCTTGTTCAATTTTTAAAAAAACAACAAGGACTGACAATTTGTGCAAAGTTATCCACCTCTCACTGTTCCATGGGTGGCAAAACTAATTAAGTTTTCTTCATTAATATAATCCTCCCCATACCCTCACCAAAATAGTATTTTGGTCAAGTTAGGGTAGTTAAGGCATTTTGACAAGTAATTACAAGGTGATTTAAAATAGATAGCTAACATGATGCCAATTTAGGAATAGCAGATAAATTACCGAAGAGCTTCCAAATTAATCACTTTCTCTTATTATAAATGAAATGCCTGTTACAAGCATGATGCATTGAAATATAGTAAAATGACATGTACATGGTACATGTTAAATGATCTTAAATAAAAGCTTGACATAGTTACGCAAATATACAGTACAAGTCCACAAAAATTCTTTAAACAAGTTGAGGTAACCTCAAACTTAAACAGTTTTAATACAATAAACCAGGTAGTAAAAATCTCCTTTTGAGAGCAGGTAAGATTACTTACTGACCAAGTTTAACTGCACTCACCTAAACAGCAACATTACCCGACTTTTTATATATAAAAACATGGCTTTAATTTATTTCTACATACTTTTCTACCAGCAAAAAAGTTAATGAAAAACTGACCAAAAATATATATATCTTTACAGCTATCGGCTTTTTGTATGAACCTCAGGAAAGAAAAAGGAAAGCATGCTGGAACGGGGGGAACAAACGTGAGCTACTGTAATTCAAAAGGAAATGTAATATTGCAAAGTGGCTGTTAGATAACTGTAAACATCATTAAGGTTCATTCGAAACCCCTAAACTTTAGTTACTGAAATGTAAGTTTTGCTGATTATTCATTAATAGTTTCCATTTCCGTACTTACTGCTGCTGCCACAGCATAAGCGAAGAGGTGCATGTTTGAGAGCCAGAAAGATAAGGATCAACTGGACTTAAACTGGTGCAGCATATTCTGTTCTACACAAGCGAGAGTGGCAATTACTAACATAAATCATGGTTGGTTAACGAGAGTTGGTTATCTACCAAAAGTGAAGACGTTTGGAGTTGCGGATGATCTGTTCTTTGTGCAACCTCCCACTGTAGCATTTATGCCGTATCATCCCGCGCTGGCGAGATGGGTTAAAATGCTGAAAGGATCTCAACTTTGGCCAGCTCGGCGTTTTGAGACCGAGTTAAAATTTTTGTGGTTTTTTTTTTTTTTTAAATAAAAATAAAATTATCCACAGCCAAAACATCCAGATACCAGGCCCATTACGGACGAATGATCTGCAGAACTTTTAAGATCACAGTTAAGCACCTGAAATCACAAAACACATTTGCATCCATATAACTTGAACTAAGTATGATTTTTGAAATTTTGTACTAGAAAAGGCTCCTAGGCTGACACCATGTATGGCAAGAGCAGAATGTATACAGCAGTTATAAATCTCCTGAAAACTGGAGCTTAGAAACACGAAACCTCAGCTATCACTGTTAACAAGACTATGCTTATGAAACTGTGTTCTGTAACATACCCCTTAATGAATAGTGAAAGTTTCTAGTAAATAGAGTAATATGCCCCTTGTAGAGGTTTTATCTATCGAATCTAGTTTGAATGATGATAAACCAATTCTACTCCTTTGAAACTAAGTCACATTTCAAACGCAGTAACGATGCGGGATTCATCCTCCCCCTTTTAAGGACAGCAACTAAGCTCTGAAAGACATGCTTCAAGCCTTGAGCTTCTTCATTTCTTGCTGGCAGACGCAGACCAGTGTACTGGAGAGTGGTTCGTAACAAGGACTTCAGTTGTGTCTCGACAGGCAACAAGCTCGAGACCTGGCTGCTGAGATCAGCTGCGAAGGAAGAAAGCGATCCTGCCAGCAGGAAACCGTAGGTGTGAAGCGAGGAGCTCGGGGACAAGGAAAACGTCAGAAGGTGACACTCCGGGCAGATCAGTCTGTATACTCAGCTACAATAGACAGAAGGACGGTGATGTCATCTGGTTTTCCCCCTGTAATAGAAGAAAAATAAAACTATTTTATCATACAGCAGGTCATCTTCTTATGATCTGTGACATTCTCCCACAGGAAGCTCTTTACAAAGAGTCAATATTCAAAAACTGTTTTGTGTGGACACAAGAGCTCTGCTTCCGCCACCTCTTTTCCAAAATGCGACTGAGGGTAGCAATGACATTTAACACAGCAAAAAAGTGCTCTCTCCTTTTAAGCTATAGCGAGATCACAGACTATTAAGAGCAGTACACAACCTTGAACATTGTTGTTAGCCAGCAGAGCAGAAAGCCTGTTTTCTAGCAGACAATTTAGTGGGGTTTTTGTTTTTGTTTTAATAAATGTACAGAAAAAAATGACATTGCTTTGTTACAAGCAAGCTGCAATAAAGAAGTATTTTCTCAGGAATTTACTGTAAATCAAACACCTCTTTAGCATCTTCTCCAGCACTGTATTACTGCACATATCTTCCTAGAAGCTACTTTAGATTTTTAGTAGTCACTTTTCAAACCTCAACACACTCAAATCCTAGAGAAATGGCTCAGAGAGGAGGGATTTTGTTATGTAGGAAGTCAAACCACTCCTCTGCACTCGGGAGATCTGCAGTTTCATTACTGAAGGACTGAGCTTTGTAGCAACACAGAGCCCGAGAGTTACAGCTACTGCCTCTGCCTTTAGGGGAAACACTTAAGGGTCTTGCAGGAAAACCTGCCCTCCTGATGCAGAGATAACGAGAACATCTTTACTAGCAGAATTATAGTTATTAGGAAAAAAAAAGAAAAAAGAAAGGTGTTTGACAGGACTCTGAACTCTGCCAGGTGTCAGCATCTTTCTAGAGCGTAGGAAATAGAACCGCAGAGATCAGGATGGGGATGCTGATGGTACAAGGGTCAGAAATTCCAACCAAAAAAACCCAATACCAAAGAGCAGGCAGAATCTCAATTAAAAAAAAAATCAATAATAAATGACCTTAAAAACAAAAACAACCCCCAAAGAACAACACCCACACACCACCACCCACAGACCTGAATCCAAGGAACAATTTAAGTACAGTTTCCCTAAGAGCCTGGAGAACTTGTGTCAGGCAGGATTCCTGGGGCAGGAGTGTATATATTAGCTTAAAAAAAAATTAAAGATAAAATAATAAAAAAAAAACCAAACAGTGTGCTGCATTCTCTGCCTTCCAGCTGCTTCCCCACAGGAGGCTTCTGATCAGCCGGGGCCTGGGATGACCTGCGTTGGTAGCTGGCGTCCCTGCCAAACCCAGCGCGCTAGAGTGGCGCTCTACCGCCAACCACATTTCCTAACGCTCTGTTTTCCTATCAGATTTTGGAAGATCAGAACAGAACTTCACTTCGCTTAAGGTTTCTCAGAGATAGCAGGAGTAGGATGAAAATAAAATACAATAAAAAATATCTTACCTCTCACATTCAATCCATTGTCACACGCAAACTGTGCAAATGGCGACATGTAAGTGGGATCATACGCCAGCTCGTGAGCTTGCTCAGCAATGCTTCTTGCAGTCTGCTGTATACTCTCATAGTTGGAGTTCTAAATTAACGAGGAAAAATGTTTATTCACACAAAGTCCACCAGTAGTTGTTTTGCTGATGTGTGTCAGTTTTATAGATCCCTGACTGCCAGACCTCTCTCTCTCTCACTGATTACGGCACCAGTTACCACCTTCTCCTCCCAGTGGAGCCCTCACTGTCGTTCAGGCTTTATAAATTTGGGTCCGTGCTGCAAAGCTTCACAACTGAAGTCTGGAGCTCTATTCCCTACCAAGAGCTAAAAGACTTGGCTTTGGAGGATTTGTAGGATTTAGAAACTTAGAAGACTAATACTCAAAATAGACTAAACAGTCTCACCTGAAGGAAAGAGGTTATTTGCTGTAGCTATACCAGCAGTTCACACTGGAAGAACCATCCTTCCCTCACAAAGGAGGCTCTGTTGAAGTAATGTTTTACCTCAAATGGGAAGTCCTACTCATCTGACCCTCTTACCCACATCGACAAGAGCACGCCTGGGGAGAAGGGGCACTTTAGAAGTTAGATGAGAAAAAAAAAAATTATTGAGCGTGCAAACTTTCTACAGAATGCATTTTAAGTGTTTTTTTTTTCAGTAACTCTGTTGCTTTACACAAAGCCTTTTCTTGCTCAAGCCAACACGACACGACAACCACCACTCTTTTTGTTTGTGACTATTTTAAAATGCCTTGTCATTGCAAGAGTTTTCCCCGCAGTTCGGGGAATCAGCAGGCGTTTACAAGATTAACTTTTGGCTGAACCTCACGGGGAACTTCAGTGCCTTTCCCAAACACGCCAAAAGGTGGAGCTGAACTTTCTTCCACACGGGAATTCCACCGCCAGTGCCAGCCCGGGCCAGGCCAACCTCACCATGCGCAGCACTCAGACGGTGGAAGTAGAGCAGACAGGTCCGGTCTGGCTGCAGCCCCAGTGACAGCCGCACAGGTTGGCGACCCCAGCCCCTTCCAAACCTTCCAAACCATGACCGCGCATCTCAGTGCGGTCACTGCCTTCGCTAACCGGACTAAAGCCTCCGTGACAGCTTGTGCTGCAGCACGGTCACGTCTTCCATTCCGCAGCACAGCTCTACGCGTCTCGATTGCAGACCTGAACACTGCACCGAGGGGAGAGCGATAGCAGGGACCGCAGGGAGAGGCAAAGCCAGCGGTCCGCCCACTGCACAGAGGCCCCTCAGACACCTGGTCTGTAAGGACCCGTTCTCTGCCTGACACCACCTTTCAGTTACATAGCTGCAGGATAAGAGCAGGCAAAATTTTTTAAAACCACACTGTAATTCTATATGTTAACCTTATTTGCATTTCGTAACATCAAAATAGTTTCCTCAGGGAGGTTATACATATTGATACCTCCTAAGTATACTTTCCTTTCTGTAAGTAAATAGCCTTAAGCTAAATGTTCTCATCCAAATTAAAATATTTTAATGTATTATTATTATTTTAAAAGAATATTTGTGGTCACTAACCTGCAAAAGTTGCCAGGAAATTTTTTTTTTTTTGCGCCGAACATTAAAGATGCACATGCAACCCCCAATTCAGACAGCCCATACTTTTTTAGAATTACTGCTTTATAAATCTTGAGAAAAGATTCAAATTATTTTTAAGCGCACAGCTCACCCCCTCAAATAACCCGTAAGAGAATTTTCATGTGTATAGTCTACAACCTGCAAGTACAGATCATAGAATGGTTTAGGTTGGAAGGGACCTTGAAGATCACCTCGTTCCACCCCCCTGCCCTGGGCAGGGACACCTCCCACTAGAGCGGGTTGCTCCAAGCCCCGTCCAGCCCGGCCTTGAACACCTCCAGGGATGTTTAAGGTAAAATACAATGTGTGAGCAGCTGGCCAAGGGGCTCTCCCTCCCATCACTACCCAGTGACACAGTATGAGCTGCCACTCGGGACATCTGTGCCCAAGCTGCTGCTTCTGGATGCAGCCCGGGTGCAGCTCCAAGAGACAGCAATTTGGGGTCAATGTCCCTTTCTACTGCTCACGTGTGGTATTAACTGAAAAGTCTCTACACAATAGCACTTTGTGGTGTGTCTTTTTATACATAATAAAAAAAGTTATGAGCATAAAAAGTAACGGTACTAACCAGGAGGGATAACCAGTGCAAAAGACGTGAGAGATTCAGAACACACACACACTCACCTTCAGCTTTTTTAATTCCTGCAGAATCATGTAGTCAGGCATGTTGTCAAACAGTCCGTCTGTTGCAGTCAAAATAATGTCTCCAAGTTGGACATCAAAAGAAGTACTATCAGCAGCATCAGGGCTGGGAAGGTGACAGACAGGTTAGAGAAAAGGCCTCCAGCTTTCACTAAGGCACCAAGCAATGTCAAACCAGCACGTGAACAGCTTTTGTAATTCACTACTGGTTTGTGTTTTGCTGCAAAAGGAAGAAATAATCACTAACTGTGGAGCTTTTGCACCAGGATGGCTTGTCAAGAAAGCTACAACAGAAGAACCGTGATTGCAAACAGGTAATGTTCCAGCTATTACACAAAGGATTTGCATTTAAAATTCCCAGATGAACAATCCTGCAAACTAATCCGCTTCACAAGTGTATCTCCATGGAAACCATTAAGTAGAATGGCAGCTCAGGGCTTCCTTCTCACTCATCTTAAATATGTAAGAGAGCTATACTTGAAAGGACAATTCATAACAGCAACGGCCAAAACACTTAAGGATTCTGAATCACTTTCTAATGCAATGGAATATGAAACATGGCTGGCAGTCGCTACCTGGACACCACAGCCCATTGGTCTACTTATGTCTAATATATTACACAATACCAAGAGGAAAAACTATCTATTTTGGCCATGAATATCGCTGCAAAACCTGATTCTCAGAAGCAGCATAATGACAAACCCTTCACGTTTAAAGATTCTTCAGGGGTCTTTAAAAGGGAGAAACTGCTGCATCCTGTGCCATTTGACTATGCCAAAAAAGCAGAAAAGCTGCTTTGCTCAACTGATTCGTAGCTTGAGGAAGGTTAATAGAGTTACGATTGCCTGCCTATTCCCATATATAGCCAAATTTAACATTTAACTGGGACAGCAAATAAAAAAGAGGTACTGGAGAAGCATTTAGACAACACGCATGAGTACCAATTAACGTCAAGAACAGCGCAGAAACTAGCCAGAAAGCTATAATCATGATTCAGAACTGAAGTGTGGGAGCTCATTTATCTTGTACTTTCCTTATTATGTGATGACTCAGATTAGATTGCTTTCCTGACTTCCACTGGACATTATCAATTATCCTTGTGCATTTTGGTCTTTGTCTTCCCATGGATGATATAGAATCTCAGAAAAATCCAGATTTTTATAGTTCTGGAATTTCAAACAATCATTGCATTTTAGTGGAATAAAGAGATTAGATCATTTAAGGTTTTCATTTCAGAGTTCTACCCAAGCTTCCTCTCTGCAGTCTTATGATGAAGTAATAAAACCACATGCAAGAATGGTCAAGAGTTTCAACAACTTAACCAACGTTTTCAAAAAGTACTACATTGACATTCAGAGTTATAACCTTTATAAGGCTTTAACTATCAAGGCTGATGCAGTATCAAAAACTTAAGATGCCTACTGCATTCCCTGTATACTACGGTCACTCTTTGAAGATCCCTTTAACATCCTCCCGTATTCAGAAGGGACTATCACTTTAATGAGTGTATAACCATTGATTTGGGAGCTGTATTTTAATACATATTTGAAAGTTGATTATTTTTTTAATTTTTTAAGTATTTTCTTTTACTGGTGAGACTTCACAAAGTCAGAGGATGGATCAGCCTGACATTCTTAGGGGAAAACACAAGTACAAGTCTGCCTTTGAAACGACTCATTTCTGTGAACAGATTGTCCTTTCCTAATACTCTCATTTCCCAGCTTGATGTTCCGCCAAACAGTTTTTTTTTGCTCGTTTTGGTCAAATACAATATGCTGCGGGAAACACAGCTATTTGGAAACACAAGTTACAGTCACATGTCCCCTCTGCTCTATTCTTCAAGTACTTGCTACCTCACTGCCAAAATATCTAAATTAGCGTACTCCAAACCGGTCTCAAGAGAGTACAGACAGGGACTGGCAACGAAAGCCACTGATAAGACAAGCCACTCGTGCAGGGTGACCGGTGCGTACAGCAGCTGCAGTCTTATTGCAGCAGCTTGATGGAGTAACATCTTTTCCATGTGCGCACACGCCTAGCGCACAGCACAGACTAGGGGAATACGCCATTGTGAATGAATCATCATTAGCCCAATACATTTGGACTGTGCAACAGCGGTCAAAATTTATTAAGTGGAAGGTGAGAAATGTTCACATTACCTAAAGACGGGGGGGCAGGCAAAAGAGCCTTTGATTGGATACATGCTGAAATCCCACACGCTACGCTGCACTATGCAAAGAGCACTGTAGCAGCAAAACTGCAACCTTTTGGGAGATGATCGCATACGCAAATTAAAAATTTAAGACCCTCTCCCATCTTACCTGTCACTTAAAACAACTCCTTCTGCTTCCGGTGGAGCTATTGACAGTTGGAACGGAGTGTTGAAGTAATGCTGTTGCTCATCAGATCGATGTACTACTTCTCCTCCCCTGACTACCAAAAATCCAGAATCTCCCAAGTTGGCTGTATGTAAACGATGACTTGTTCTGTCCAGAACTACTATACAAGCCGTACTGCTTCCTGGAAGCAAACAGAACACAGTACCTGGAGTGAGCCTTACAGAAATGGTTTATTCTTTAACCGATTTGATTCATTAGTCAAATACTCCAATTACTCAGATATTTATCAAAGCTTACAGATCATGACAGTTAGAAATACTCAATAACGCCAAAATTAATATACATTAAAAATAGCAAAATGCTCTAGATCTTTGCAAGACAAACTATGATTTTTGTATAAAACTTACTTCTCCTGCTTTGATTTTGGTAAACACATTATGCTGACAAATACCTGTTTTGTTCCACTTTATTTACAGTTTTCCATCCCAACATATGTCAGCACATTCTGCTATAGGACTGGATTTACAGAAGGCACATAAAATACTGAAATTCCGAAATCATTGAGATAATAGAATTCTAGTAGCATCCATACAATGCTAGGTCCTCTCCACACAGTTTCACTCATCAGCTGTAAATAAACCACACCAAGTAAAGAACCGCTTGCAATTAAGTATTAGGTATTATTGCATTACTCTTGTCAGAACACTGAAATGTTTTTATTCATAGTATGGCTCTGTAGAGCCATCTTCATGCTTTTTAAAAAAAATAATCCTGTCACATCTTCAGGATACTAACTTCACAAGTTTAAAGAAAACGTGTTTCAGAATCAAATAACCAGATTAAAGTTAAGACAGAACGGAAACATATCTACTCGTCAACCACGCTCAGAACTATCCCAGCCATACTTGAGGGCACTGAGGAATTCTTGATTCATTCACTGGTAAGTAGCCACCAACTGTGCTTGGTTGCAAGCCACGAAAATAACTGTATTGCAAAGATACCCATCCACAGACTGAGTCCTTCACAGCAATCGGCAACCACTCAATTTCTGCAAATGGGACAGCACATCCACCAAAAGAACTTTCATTCCCAAAGAGGGTGAAATACAGCTGAAGCGTTTCTTCTTGACTTCTGCCTCTAACGTAACTCCCTATGCGACTGTCTAGTGAATGGTCTTCATCTTCTATCCTATCATTCTTCCAGCAGAAGCTTCCAAGCACAGCTACGTCTTGGACAGACCACAGGCTTGCAAGGAGCTGAATTTTTAATCAGGCTTGCTAGTGCAGAAGTCCAGCTGGCTCTAGGCATCACCTATTCCAGATGTTTCCCTTTCTAATATAGGGAGTTCCCTGCAATACACTTGCACTTAATTTATTCTTTAGTGAACATACAGGACCTTCTCCACTCTTAGGGAATGGTAAGTCAAAGCAGTATCTCAGGAAAAATTCAGATTTTATATGTGTCAGCATCCAAGATTGTTCTGCGATACAAGAATAGTGTTTAAATAGATGGCACAGGTTCCTCCCACTTCAGTTTTACTTTAACATATTCACTACATTCAATTCTGATGAACTATGTATCAAGACTTAGAACAGAACAGCAAGGAAAAGTTATTGCCTAATGAATCCTCCTTAATGAAGTCCTCTCCCTTCGCTTTATTTTAAATAAACTCTAAATGCTCATTGCTGTGGTAATTCCAGGGCTTTATTTCTACTTCTAAAAATACTGTTCTCTGTTAAAGGAGAAACACTAAGGATCATTAGTTTCAAATTCTAACTCTATTAGCAGAGTGTAACTAGGAGGCCATGTGTGGAATGCAGATCTTGTGACTCAGCATATGCTGCTTTTCAGAATTCGAAAGGTCAAGCCAAGCAGGGCTGCCTCCGTCTACAAAGCCACTGCGAGAGCTCTCACCAGTGGCCCACTTTGTAGATCACTTACAGCTACATCTGCTTTGCACAAATAAGCACTATTAAACACACAAAATCCTAATGTAATTACCGACCACTGCTATTTTAGTGATACTTAAGGTCACTTCTGAGGTTCGAGCCTATTCTTTAGGCATATAATGCGAGAACATCTGTTCCTGAGCTCAGAAGACAAGTTAAATATAGCTTACACAGCACTCTTCTGGCACAGAACTTTAAGGTCAGGTGAGAAGCATGCATATCATGCAGGGTAACACTTTTTTGGTGCATACAAGGTCACATGCCCTTTAGAAAAGTATTCTGTTTTCAAGGTTGTCAGCTGAGGACAAATGTTGCCTCTCTATCGGCTCACCATTCCCAAGGCAGCCGGATGCCCTGTCTCAAATCAAGTTTGACACAGAATATGCTAAGCATCTACTTTAGGTTGCTTTCAAAAAAATCTGTCATGGTTCTGCCCCAAAGAACTATTAAAATAATACACACTACCAGTGATCTTATGATATAAGCTACTTAAGTCAACCAATTAGGTTTAAAGATCATTGGACATAAAAGGCAACAAGAGCCGTAAGGCAAGGAATGAGCAGAACTGCATCCAATTATCGTCAGAAAATATTTTTGCTTGCATAGCTTAAGCAAAAAGCCACAACCAACTATTAAAGAGTTTTCAGCAGAGAACGGTTATTTATACATACGTAACAGAAAGAATGAGCCCACATGCCCCAGCGTATTCTACTGCTGAACTTGTTTTGCAAACTATCTGCAAGCACTCATGAACTACCACCCTTCACACAGGGCACTTCGCCTTTTTTTTTTTAATATATGTATATATACACACACACACATAGATACACAGACACATACATTCTCTGCATTATCGAATGAATGAAGATAGTTCTTAGGCACACATGAGAAAATACGGATGCTACCAAGACAACTACATTTCTCTATTTTTTTTGTTTATTAAAAGATAACTGCCTGCAAATTTATTGCAGAAGGTGACAACACATTTAAGCAACCTTGGCTAAGTATGTGTCTAGATAACATACAACACGGATCCAATTTATTTATTTTTGCTTTCTTACCAAGCAAAGGTACTTTGTTCTGCAGCAGCTCACAATAACCTGCGGTGAGGATCCCCACAGGATTGCTTGGTACAAACCGTCCTTCTTTTACTAAACGTTCACATGTTCGCATTAGAGTCCCTGAGAACTGAGAAGGGTCAACCCCATAGTCTCTCCAGCCACCTACACCATCTGCTACCCCTAGAAGAAAACAGAAAACAAGAGTTATATCAACAGAAATGGGTTCCAAAACAAGGTTTTTGATTTTGGACATAATATATGATATTCAGTAACTGCAAAGTAGGACATAGTCCTTGCTTGAAAAGCATTTTTGATTAAGAAAAAAAATCCTGAGCATTTATAAATTAACTTCTGACATCAGCTCCTAGACAAATCTCTAAATATAATCTGAATTACTGAAAAGAAGGTAAAAGCCTAATGCTGAGAACTCTCAGAGGAGGCTGACTTCACTAGAGAATAACGCATAGGGAATTTGGGAGGAAGGAGGAGGATTCAATCACATTAACCTTTGATTGGCCCGTTAAAAAAAGCAGAGTTTTTATTAGTTTTAAATATGAAGGTTGTTAAGATTTTTAAATAGGATAGAAATGATAAAGAAACTCTTCCCCACTACTCAGCAGCCCAAAGTTTTTTTTCTCAAGCTACTTGCTCATATGAAGGATAACGCTTTCTATTCGGCAATATCAATTTCTGTAGAAACTAAACTTCCATTTTAGAAGTGTGTTCAAAAAACCATAAAAGCAACACAATGCTGGGATCTACCCCTGCAAGGATAGTTTCTTCCTTAGAGCTTCAGCCAAGCAAGAGAATGAAAACTGACTATGATCCAGTCAATTTTCATTCAGTTATTCAAAACAACCTAGATAGCAGAAAATTAGACCAATTCTGCCAAAGCCTGGGAAGCTTCTGAGCAACCATAGAGGCCAATAGCGAAGACACACATAGAAAAAGGGGCTGGTCAGAGGGAGATAAACAACAGGTATGACATTCTGCTGCCCATTTGGCTGAAGTAATTTGAACTTCCTCAACTGACTTTATTGTTAAAGTGAAATACTATCCAAAGGTTTTTTTTTTATGAGATAAAAATATTTGTACTTGGATATTTTTCCAAAACTCTTTGATCCTCAACATGTAAGGGACTAACCCTTTCAAGCACAGGTTTTGGTAACATAATAAAGCTAAAATACTACGTTCGTGAAAAAAGGATGAATAGCCAATTTCAGAGCTCAGATTCTGCTGAAGAACAACAGCCACCTGAGAAAAAATGCTGCTATTAGCAAAGGCACGAAAATTTGATTGAGAAGGTAAAACTAAGTTTGACTCATCTCCAAATGCCCTTCACATGGGACACCATCTGAAACTGAGACGGAAGGTTTAGAGCCGACCTTGGCACGAACTATAATCTGACAGGAGGTTATAGCCAGATTCTGAACAGCCTATCAACATTAATCAGATTTCTCCCAAAAATAGTGCACAACCTTTTAGACACCTGCTTTGTCTGTTTGCTTTCTTAGAAGAACGCTATAGGAAGGCGGATTCCTGTATTCACCTCTTCAGACCAGACCTTGGGAAGAAGCTCATGCAAAAGCAACCCTGGAGTTCTCGGAAATGCCTTTTTTGGTTTCTTCAAGAACAAATTAATCCTCTCTTTACAGGTCCCACAATTTCAGGTTAATACTGGATTAACCCTTTGCTTTCTGCTGCCACACAGACAAGTCTAGAATAAGAGATTATTAAGAAAAAGTTCTAGATCTAGAACTTGAAATAGAAAAACTAAACTTCAGTTCGGATGGTGATGCTTGCTTTACGTGAAGTTACCAGACAAGTGGCTTTTTTTCCTTTTAAGATGAACACAATCCAGATGTACTTTCGCTAGCAGAATACAACATTGCTTCACTAGCAACTGGGTTAATGCAATGAAAAGAGGATGTTTGACAAGCATTGTCCAAAGCTTTTGGCTCCTAAGGTGGTTAGGAGGTAATCAGAAATTACAGAGTTCCCTCAAGCGATCAGTAAACCATTTTTGCATTAGTCTTCTTGGGAAATAGTTAAACAGAAACACGACAGCATTAGTATACAGTGCAAGAAAGCCGTCATAGCAAGCACCTGATAAGGTTAGTTATCAAAACCAATTTCAAATTTTAAAGCAAAAATAAGAGTACACTACCCAATTGTCTTTGTTCACTTCTTACTCCAGGCAGGAAATCTGAATCCGTAATCATGGCAGCACACTTCATACTCTATCTTGAGCCATGAAATGGCTTTGTCTGTCTGCCTTCCTGTCTGCTTTTTGCAAGCTATAAACAGCTTTAAGTACCTTCTGCCAGCGCCTTCCAAAACAATCATCCTCTAGATGGTCCACAAGTAGGTCCTCTGACTTAGCTTTGTACCATACTTAAGAGAACAGATTGTCTGCTTAAGAATCAACAAGACAGTTGTGCATTCCTTCTCCATCGCTGGCACAGAAGCAAACGGGACCATCGAGTTCATGAGCGGGCCCCAGAGTATGCTTTCACTGTAACACCTCCACAACACCTCATCAGCTCACTAGCTTGTGTACCCCCACTGGCTTCTATTTCTTCTCCTTGTGCAAAATGGACAATGTGGGGGTTTTTTGCAAAGGTTTGGGTTGTTTTTTTATTTTCCTCATTTTTTGGGTTGTTTTTTTGTTGTTTTTGTTTTTGTTTTTTTTTTTTTTAACTGTATCTCTTAAAGATGATAGGTCAGTTCATTTAATTTAAGTTAAATGACCTTGTTGGCTCCCAAAGCATGGGTCATCAACACTGCCAGAGCAGTCAAGTGCTTCCTCCTGCTCCGGCACAGAGCCAGGAATTACTGCTGCCATCAAGATCAATGGCAGTACATAGGCAAAGAGCATTCAAGAAGCCCTATACCACACAGTGCCACCTAGAAAACATCCACCTTTATTGTTTTTCCCTTAAAAGATTATGTTTATGTCCCCTAAGACCTTTAACCATCCCATCCTACCTTCAGCGTGGTTTGAAAATAAAAACAGTATCTTTACATTTTACATTCTCAATATATACTAAATGGTTTTATGGGAAAGGAATATGTGTTTTTAAAAGACTGGATAAACTGCTACTGAAATAGATGAAATGTAAAGGAGAATAAAGTTTAAGAAAACTTTGTGATATTTGATATACCACAAACAAGGAGCAAAACTTTGTGAAATATTTTAAACTCCCGAAGTAGCAAGAACTGAAAACTCAAGTCAAAAATGGACTAATTTTTATCTAATAGAACATTTTTCCTCTGTCACCAAAGGAAAATGTAAAGGTATTGCTATTGACAGTATCAGTGCCAAGGAATAATGCCAAGCTCTATTCATTTATATTACCTTTGTTTCCATCTAAGACCAAAAAAACCCTGGAAACATTCAAAATAACTAGTTTTAAGAAGTTAAAAAGATTACTCAGGCTTTCATTTTCTTACATTTCACCATAAAACTTGAAATACTGTCTTTCAGTATCCACTATTTAATTTAAAATAACCATCTTACAAAATAGGAATCACAGGACATTTAAGACAAACTGTATGGCTGAGAAGAATTGCTGAAATTGAACTGTAAACAATCCTTGATATTCAGTAAATCAGAAAATTTTATAGAAAGAATATTTCTTTGGATATTCTCTGTTGAAGCCCATGCAGAAATTACACTAATGTCCGCGTGACATAGTGAAATGCCTGTAGCTAGATGAACAACCACCGTGAATAAAACAACTGAAATTTCACAATAAATTACTTCAAAAGAATAAATACTTCTCAAGTGTTTAACTATATTCCGGAGACCTTTCAGAATCTTTGAGAGTTAACACTCCACCACATTGCGTTCTGTTGGAAAATAGACAAATACTACTGCCAGATTAAATACTCACTGCATGTGTCAGTCCAAAAACTGGCTCTAACTTCTTAAAGATTCAGTGTACCAAGATCTCTCAGAGAGAGACAGTTGCAATGAAGTTTCAGGACAAAGCACAAGTGACTGATGCTGCAGCACTGAAACTACACAAGTGAATATATTGGCATTGAAACTCTTTAAAATTTATTTCAAAATGCTAAAAGCACGTGGGATAAAATACCAGTTGAAATACAAACGTAAAGTTTTGACTGCCAACACGTAAGGTTAACTGCAGAAGCCCAGGGAACTGCCAGCACTGAGGCTTGGAATATGTGCTCTTCACCACACACTTTTGTAAGTCAGATCCAGATGTTCTATCTAGTTCAGAGCAAACGCAAACTCAACAAGCTTGAAGTTCTGAGCAAAACCACAGTACTAATCAAACCCTGTTTAACACAAATAGCGTTACGTATGGAAGTTCTGGCTAGCTGGCAAACTACCCTGCCCACTGTCAGAGTCCAAAAGTATCACCCTGCCCCAAAAATCTCTTGAAAGACGGATACTTTCAAACATTGCATCAGCTAAGAATAATAATCACACACAGAAGCACCAAGCGGGCACAAGTGTGCCAGCAGTAATTGCTTTTGCATGCAACCACAATTAACTCTGTAAGACACTCCACGCATCCCATTGAACTTCAAATTTCTTGAGATCCTTACCTGAATTAGCAATAAATCACTGATAAAAGAACATCAAAGGGATATTATTTGTGACTGAATTTGTTTTGCATCAAATATAGAAGGTTAAAACGGTAACAAAGTGCAACCTGTTGTACTACACAAGTTTGAAATACAGCACCTAATCGTCAGCACATCAGAACTGAGATAAACTGATACGATTTCTTGTGTTATCAGTGATGAGATAAATCACACACCGAGATAGGTTCTCCATCCAAAGCAAGTCACATGCTCAAATCCAGCACTCTTTGCAGCATCACTGGCAGCGTGTATGGGATCACAGTGTTTCAGCCAAATGGTGCCTACTTCCTCCGCTCCCGCAGGTTTTGACAAAGAGATAACCTGGTTAAATGCAAATCCCTGAAGGCAGACTGCGTGTGACTGATAACTAGTCACAAAAGGAAAGGTTACTTATTCACACTATGCATTTTAAAAGTTACAGTAGACCTTAAACTACCCTTGCATGCAATAGAAAGGTACTGGAAGAATAACTGGCTAAGTGATAATGAGGAACAAAAAGCAAGAAGCAAAGTGACAGATAATGTTGAAGGAGAAAAGGAACTGAAAACATTAAATTGTGCATCTACTTCCAGGAAAAAGTAGCAGTTCCTTATTTCCCCCCCTACAATATACTGTTGTTCCCGAAACAGGTTTTTACCAGATAGACCTCTCACCTGTTTTATTTAAGCCTGAGAAATCACTCGGTGGATTTGGGGAGCTACAGGAGAACACTTAACTATTATTTCTCTCTGGAAGTTCTGCAAAAACTTCCCTACATAGTTACAGCCACTTAATCTCTCAAGGTGTTGAGTAACCCTGGAACTCATTTCATAGCTGAACTGCTACTGATGGTTGGCACTTAAATGCTGAAAAGGGACAGGTACTGTAGAACAGACACGAACCAAGCTCTGCTGAAATTACTTACAGCCTGAACAATCTCAGGCTCACAATAGCAACAGTGTGGATGAACCAAAGTAAGCAGTAGGAGATTTTTGGAACATTTCCTGCGCCATAGGTATGATTAACATCTCACCTACTGTACTGTGTTCAGCTCTGCTTATTTCCTTCTGTGACTTCTGACAGAACTTGCTTTTTGTTCAAGCTAAGATCTACGTATGAATGGAAAATTGCCTGCTATCAACAAGTATCAATAGCACTTACAATTAAAATAAGTGTTTGATTGCAAATGCTGATCAGCATATGTTGCGTGCAATGCCCTTCCAGAAACTGTGGTAAAGAAGAATAACCAGACTTTAGTTTCATTCTCAGAAAGAGAGCTACTGCATTTCTAAGAGGTTACTACATTCAATGCTACTTAAGAACAGCTCTGCTGACATTTGGATTAGCTGTATTGAAGAGAACGTCAGTGAATACAATTGATAATGGGGATGCTTCTCAATAATCTGCGGTTTCTCTATGACTGACAGTACTTATGCTCCCATGTTAAAAAGAAAATTTCTTTAAGTCTATTACAAACTAAGACACATAGACAATTTTTTTCAAATTGCTGATTACTCCTTCTAAGATGTCTTGAGTTCTCTCCATAGAGTAGGTAAAAGGCTACTCTGGAGCAAGCAGACAACTTGCTCTCTTCAGTGTGATAAGTTGTGATAAGGCAACAATCTCTTTAATAGGGATGATACCAAATAAACCATTTAACATAGTCTTTATGACCTTCAGACATCAAAGTAAAAATCCCTTCCTCTTCTATGGCTGCCAGAACAACCTTGACATTTCATCTACAAATCCTTTTACGTTTTGTAATTTACTTTTCTTGATGGCAGTGAGACTAACAATATTCAGGGGGCTTCACCACTCTAGAGGTTTCCTACACAGGCTGCTGACAAACTTAATTTTCAAATAAAGTGCAATTACTTTCAGTTTACAACAGCTGCCCTACAATAGCCTCCCCACCCCAAATAAAAATCAAGACTTGCAGCAGATAGAACAGTTACCAAATTTTAACTTTGCTGTGGACAAACAGTACCCTGCTGCCTGACAGTTTTTTTCCTACTACTGCTGGGGGACAGAAATAGTTTGGAAGACTAGTCAAGTCACACTGGCTACACCCAAACTTCTACCCAGCACAGACATTGTATAAGTGATGCTGTCACGGGATGCACATTGGTTGCTGTGATGTTTCAATAATGAGTCACACAACAGCTTGGAAAATCCATAAAAAAACCTAGCAAAGACATCAGGAGCCTGATAAGGCAGGAATAAGCAAGAAAAGGCAGATCCTAACAATAGAAAAAATGATCACCAGCATGAGACATCTAAAAATTTACAAAGGAGCTTCAATGTTTAGTTTTGTTAAATACGTGAAAACTTTATGTAAAGGGTTTAAGTTCATTTTAAAAATTTGTTTTGCTCCCTATGCACTAAAAATTCTACTTGCATGCTAATTAAGAAAAAAACCAGATGCATCAGTTTCTGAAGAGTTTTGTTTCTCAGCTTTGAAAAACAGTATTTCTGTCCTCAAAAGTTACAAAGGCATGCCTTCAGACGTGAAATAGTACATAACGCCTACCAAGTCTCAAGAAGATATTTGAATATTCTGAGGATCCGGACAACCAAGACACTGACAGTGAACATATGGAAAGGTACAACATGGTACAAGCAGCGGCAAAAGGGAAACACTGGCCTGAATCATAAAGCTCTAGAGATTAGCATTAGTAGTAAAGCTATTTCCTTTTCTCAGGGTGATCCCAAAGGAAACACTCTGGTTCTGAGTTTCTTGCTTCTCCCTGTGCTTAGAATGGGAAGAAAACATGCCAATTTAACAGGTACGTCCCAGACAAAAGTAAAAATAAGAGACAAAACCCTCAAGGATTCAAGCACATCAGTAACAGGCCTTATCAAGCCCTTTAACAACTATCAGAGGGCTGGAAATAACATGAATCTTCCTAAGTTTTCTGTTGATCTTACTATGAAAGGATAAGGCAGGGACTAGAAGACACTATTCAATTTTCAGCCTTAAGACTATACAGTATACATACAACAAAAGAATTGTTTAGCATTTTTTTATCTGCTATAAACACACCGCCTAGTCAACTTTTGTTTGACCTAAGAAAATGAATCCTCAAGCACTCATGCCAAACGGCTGGGAGTAGCTCTTTCACTATTACACCACACCCATATCCATCCCACACAGGCATGCTTCCCATATATTGGTTCTAGAAGAGACTGGCACAAAAGAATTTTAAATTAACTATCTGGCATGGCTTTGTCACTGATGACTACTAGGGCAGACTAACTCTAAGTGATACACTTGAAATTTACTGTTCTCTAAAAGCACTCTTACTGTGCCTAGTGTTCACTTTGGCTAAAACCACGTGAGCCTCTTTATTAAACTAATACTGAAAAATGAAGCCCAAAAAGCAACAGTTTTGTTGAGGTGCAGAGTTTCAGTGGCCAGTCCGGCCCAAACCACAACAGCAGGTATTGAGTTAGCAGAAATTTATGAGGGTCTTAAAAAAACAGGTACAGAACCTCAGATTGTGATGAGAGTAAAAGGAATTGAGGGCAGGAAAACACTGGTGCTGAAACTCTTTTTGCAACAGTGTAGAAGACCTGGTTGAGAAAGGGAGAGCAAGGAGTAACTGTAGTAGCAGAAACGAGGAGAAAACTATTATGTCTGTACACTTAAGAACTACAGATGAAGTAAAAGCATCAAGTTAGATTGCAACAAAATCCATCCTCAGCATTACTGTTTGCAGAATGTACAGTGATCTTGGGGTTTTGGTATGTATATTAGAAAAGCAATAAAGAACTAACATGAAAATAGCTTTACAGGGAAAAAAAAAAAACAAACAGCTTTTCTATTTAAATTATTTTCTTCTTGGTACTTAAGACATCCTGGTCTGAAGCTTTCTTTGCTGTTTGATCTTTAAGCGGAGTTACAATTCTGTTTGTTTTCAAGTTGCCATGAAAATTAATGCAAAGACAAACTTAGAAATGCAATTCTCTGTTGATTTCAGCAGGCAGACAAGCTGTAGGTCCACATGTGGCAATTACCAAATATGGCTAAAAAAACCTAAACATCATCAAATGGGTCTAAATCTACCCGCTTCCCCATGCAAAGAGACCACCTATAAGTAAAGGAGATTCTGCATTTCTCTCACAGGCAAACACCAATTGCTCAGTTATTTATCAGTGCTGGCCTAGTATGAACTTTAAAGGCAGCCAGCCTTAGTCACATGTTAAAGTAAGGTTGTCCAACAGTTAATTGTAATAGAAAAAAGTTTCTCTGGAACAGGCACAACAGAAAAGATGCAGAGCATATAAAATGCATTGACCAGTTTTCTGTACCTCCTTGAAAGCTGTAGCATCACCCTTAAAAGTAACAGCTCCCTCGAGAATAATCAGCTCCTTAGAGTAACAGCTCCCTTGAGAATAATCAGCAATACTGTTACCTAGCACCAAGTTAGAGCTTCCTGCAAAAATGTCTCGGCTATATTAAATGGCAACCAAGTTACAATGACAGCACCAAATTGTGAGGAATCACCAAGCACAATCACATTGTGAGATACTGCAGTGTAATCCCACCAGTTTTAAATAAAATTAAAAAAAAAAGGTTAAGGAGGGAAGGAAGCTTTTTTTTTTTTTTAAATGCCAAAGTTTCGGTAAAAATTTACTTCTATCAGTTGCCTGAAAACTAACTTTTGCAAAGTGTCAGTTAGCCAAATTCAACCTTGACTAGCCAGGAGAAAGGTCACGCACTGTCAAAAGCAATGCTGCTCATAAACTGAAGATTCCATTGATTATCTATAATTATTCACCGCTTCTAAAATTTGAACCCTCGAGATTCATTTTGCACGTGAATCCAAACCAGAGAGCGTAATCAGGATAGAACAAATACTGAAATTGAAGTTTGACATTTGAAACCAGTCTCAATGTCACTTTGCCTTTCACTTGACAAGGACACAGCACACGCTAAAATCAGGAAGTGCCCGTTTCAATGATCCTTTACGTGGAAATGCAATGCGTATGTACGGGACAGGGACAGGTTTTAAAGCTAAATGCTCTGTAAGTCGTTCCTCTGGCTTTCGGAGCCACTAGGCCTTACAGACACCTACAGGTGAAAGGCCGAGGCTGGGCCCCGGCGCCCACAGCACCCCATCCCGAAGGCAGGCTGCCCCAGGCGGGCACCCTCCTGCAGCAAAGAGCACCAGAGTTTTCTTCTGAAAACTGAAAAAGAGAACTCGCGCTGACATTTACAGGCAGAACCCGCTCCTTTGTCTGCGACTGAGCCGCTTCGCCATGTGCGGCTCAAGGAGAGCAGGTCACCACACGCCGACGCCAAAGCCACCTCGGCACCCCCGAGCCGGGCCCCGCCAAGCACTTACCCAGCACATCTGCCGACCGGTGCCGGGCCACGAAGCAGGCGTCATCCCCGTAGCACATGCCTTTCTTGAGGATGCCCTTGCGGAAATCTTTGCCAAAGCCACAGCTGGCTGTCACCAAGCTGTAGTCACGGGAGTCCGTCTGCGAGAGGCCGCCCAGGACTGCCCGGGCCACCAGCCTGCCATAGGAGAGCACCGAGAACATGGCGTGG
>NW_009647418.1:3260897-3262199 GCF_000708025.1 Charadrius vociferus
GAGACGGTTCCCCCGGCTCGCTGCCTTTGTACCCGTAATTATTCCAATTACGTTTTCAACAGTGAGGTTGCGCCTAACCCAGATACTTGCCCTCCACACCCATATCGGGCTGCGTGTCTTGCGTGCTCCAAATAACTCGAAGGGACTCGGTGGCCGTTTGTACTTTCTGGCTATTAAGGACGGTTATGTGAGTCACACCACACAAAAATTTGTTTGCAAAGGACAACTCGTCTTGTTTTCCCTGGCGGGGCGCAGTTAGGGGTAGAGCCAGCTCACTGCGGCCTGTGATGTTTGTGTGGTTTCTGTGGAAATCCACGAAAGTGCGGCGCATTAACCCATTTTGGGTGAGGGACACAAAATGCCAAATAAAACCCTCTTGAGAAGGCCATAGTATGCAGTCACCACACAAAACCCACTAAAATCAGTTTAATCATAGGTGAGCGTGATAAAAAGGCAGCGAGACGGCTTTCGGGTGTCCCCCCCTGGATGACTTCAAAGCCACCACCAACTTCAAGGCATCGATGCTTTAAAGACCCACCATGTTCAAAAAGACCCGATTCCTTATCTTTTGCAGCTCGGTTTTCCGTGCTGCTTGTGGGCGTGCAAAATGGCTTGTCCCTTTGGAAGTTCTTAGCAGGCAGCTCTGCACAATGCGCACAAATTCATTTGATGCCTCGGCATACACAGGCATAAAGAAGCTGCTGCTGCTGCCTTCTACAACCCGAGATACGTAAATAACAAAACAATAGATGAGTGTAAATAAAGCAGAGGTAGGTGTGAAACCTGAACCCCGAGCTGACACCAGTGAAAGGAAAAGCCATGCGGCATACTCCACGGACCCAACCCACGGGGAACATTATTGAAGCACGTCATTATACTAGCGTTAAGAGATGGTAGGCATTTCATTTGCTGTGTATGTTGATGGAGACAATATTGCTCCCGTTTAAACTGCTAAAGGCTTAAGCAATGCGTGAAAATTTTTCCACCTAAAGCTGAAATTGTATCCAAACTTATGAAAAAAATTAATCTGCCTGTTAGAATGGGGAGAAGGAAAGTGCAGGGAACACAAAGAGCAGCCCAGGCCCAGCCTTGGTGAATTAGGAAGCTGCCGTATAGCCAAATTTGCCAGCGTGCTGGAGATAAGGATGTGCTGCTGCGGCCAAGGCCCATCAGGGTGTGTGAGATGACAAACAGTACTTGCAGGGAGGCTCTCCAAAGCAGCAAATGTAGCTGCCTCACCCCCTCCCATATCTCTACCAGGAAAGGGAAGCACATACTTTCAAAGTTTCCCCCACAGAGTCA
>NW_009647418.1:3262299-3268428 GCF_000708025.1 Charadrius vociferus
CCCTCCCCTCGGTCTCATTCTTCCTTCTTCTGGCCCAGGTCCTTGTTAGGGTAAGTCCAGCCTGGCCTAAGCCCTGTTTCTTTATCGCAGCAGATTTCAATACTGCCTGTAGTGCCAGGGTGCCCTCAGGCAGCTCTGGTGAGTGCAAGGGGATCTGTCATACACTGGCTGGGTTTGCGTTGTTTCTCAGCCCGTGATCCCCCACCACACTTCCCACTAAACCGGAGTTCCCCGTGCCTCATCAACACAATGTGTTTCCAAGAGCTCAACGGGACTCTCTCTGGACCGCTTTGCCAATCAGCCATGGCTCACAGATCGAGAAACTCGGTGTGAGTGCAAGGCAACACACTTGGCAGAGCGTGACTCCATGTTTCGGTACAGGCTCCCAAGCCAGGGCTTACCATGAGCAGTTCATACTCCCTCCATCCCTGGTCACCCACCCAGGCTTGCCCAGACAGCCAAGGAAGACTACATCATTTACCTGATAATTAGTAACCTTCGCTGAACTCTTTCACTCCTGTGTGATGACACTGCACCCGGATGAAAAATTGCTGTTGGTTTTCATTCAGAGGATCACTTGGCTCCTGTGAGACAAACAACAACCATTTTTAATGAAATAGGGCAGAATTGGTTTTCCCCACAGTTCAGTATCAGTCCTGATAGATCTCCCTGTATATCCCTCCCCGTACATGCCCTGCTGTCTCACTCAGTATTATTCTTGTACCCTGAGGGTCGATATCCTGCCAAGTGATATTTGTTTAAAATTCTCAAATGCACAAATTTGGCACAAAATCTGGGGCAAAGGGCATCCCCCTGGTTACTGCAGCTGGGTGGAATCTTCCCACCTCAAAGTCCAAGATCCATTTACATCAGTTCATTTAAGCTGCAAAACAAAATGAATTCTTCCTGCTAGGCTTGCTCAGACAGACTAATAAATGCAATGGGGAGCGCTAAGCAGAAGTGCCGTACAATGTAATCAACTGTTGAAGGCACAAGCAGTTTTTCAGCTTGTATTAAGACTGATTCACTTGTAGCTGATGTCAATCCTCCCTCCCTACTATCTTAGCCTTGGGATTGGAGTATGATAAATATTACCTGTAATGCCATCTGCTGTACAGAGACAGCCCAGGCTTCTCACTATTTATTTAAGGGCTAATGTTGTGCTAGACCAGAATGCAGTTTATTTCAGCCTTATTTGACTTTGTTTTGACTCTAATTAAAAATGCCTGTCCACTTGAATTTTTAAAGTGATCTGTCATAGAGCAAACCCAATGTTTGCCTTGAAACAAGATGAAGTTCAGACAGCATAGTTAGCATCAAACAAAACTAATGTGAAAAGGATGATGATACCAGACTTCTCCACATGGAAGAGTCAAGAGAAGATGCAGAGTCAGAAGATCACCATCTCAGGGTGGGGAACTAGGACCACCCAAATTCTAGCTGTCTGAAATCCCAAAGAGCTGATTTATTTTGTCTATCAGTTTTTCCATCAATTCCTTTAGAACCTCGCCCAAGTCATCCAGTTCTCCATAAAATACCAACTACTGTAGTTTAATGGTGACTGACTTTTGGTCAGAGTTAATTGTTTTCAATGGATCAAGCTGAAAATACATATTTAGATCAAGTAATGCACATACAAAACTGTTTCCTCTTAGGATTTCCTCCTAATTTCAAAAGTTTAAAGTAACAGGAATTATACAGCTTCCTAGAGAGGGTCTTTCATGATAGCTACTCTGTTGAGCATTTTTTATTACTAAAAACTTCCTAATGCTAAAATCTGAGTCAGTTAAAAGCCTCGTAAATGGTGTGTTCAGAAAAAGCAGCATGCATTCAGCCAACAAATAGCTTGAACACTCCGTTCACCATAATTTATGAAGACCATGGTTATTAAGCTAATTCTACTCTGAGGTAGTTCAAATGTCCAAAAATAAAATTAACTTTTTAATCAAAAGTGTATGTGTCCACGGGCAGAATTTCTGACATTGTCCTGTTGCAGAGAAACATGTTGACTTTACCAGTTTACTCACTTAGGTTTGCGTGTTCAGGACAGATATGGGTGCATTATGCTGAAAACTCCAGTGTCTTTTGTTCTGAGGAACAGCAATAGTTTTGTATGTGTAAAAGCAATTAAGTTATTTAAATTTCAAGTAATTTTAAAAGGGAAGGGCTGTGGTGAAAGTTATATAGTTAAAAATTTAAATTTAACTGAATTATTAAAATAAGCTTGGATGAGAGAAACAGAAATATAAGTAGTGCTTTTGCTTAGCCTTAGCATTTCATAAAAGACATCTCCATTAGTTTTATTTGTGTTTATAATCAGTTACTTCCCCTGGTTTTGCTGTACTTGATGGGACTTAATCCTGCAATGTTTGGATTGCAAATGCCATGTTATAATGCTTAAATGCACGTAAAAATCTTGCTGCTTAAAACATAATTAAAATAGTAATACGCTAAATCCCTTAACATGTTTTTTAATAGACAGCAATCTACTGCATCTTGAACTGCTTGAATTTTCATTTTATAGGACCTCCCACATGAGGATCACAGTGCCCTTTTTAATTATTAATTAACTCACGTTGATAGGATAAATTAAAATCTCTGTGATGGAGAACATGCATTATTTATTTATGTCCTGATCTTGTCCGACATGCTGTGGAGTTTGGTCTTTGGAACCTGCTTCAGAAGCAGAAGGGTGTGTTTTGTGGTGGTGGGACTGTTCAAATGGTTTCTCTTGCACTCGGCTTTGGTGTTGCCTTTCTTCTCTGTATAACAAAGTGTGTTGGGGTTTTTTCCTTTTTTAATTTTCTTTACCTTTCTTGCTGCAGGGACTCCCTGCATTCTGTTTGCATGTACATATTGCTGGAGAGGCATCAAGACTTTATTGAACTACCACAGCCTACAGTTAAGGAATTCAGAGTTAGTCACTTAAGCATTAATAAAGGGGAAACTGAAGTGACACACCATCTATGGTCATCCTATTCTTCTTTTACAGCCAGTATTGAGGATGGGTTTAGGTGAACTGTTGGTCTAAGTAAAGCTCTAATTTACTTCTAGGAAAAAACAAAAGGTCATGAGAAGAACAGATTAACTACATTATCCTTTGCTATTGAACAGTTGTCCAGTTCTATTCTATTTCAATGGTAGATGCAGTAAGAAATAATACCTTCTTATTCATCCAGCTCCTGCCCGCATGCATTCAGGGTGCAATCTGTGCTTGGGAATAGCTTGCAGATTTCAGCAAGGCTTGGTTTTCACCTAGGAGCCTAGTCCCCTGTGCACCATCAGCTTTGCAAAGTAATTCTGGATGCAAAAAGAATGTATTAAATTATATTTTCCCTTGTGCATTGTCAACAGCCCTTTTTACTGATTTTAAATCCATCAGAAATGTGTAAACTAACAAGTAGGGGTGCTTTAATATTAATTATCTCATCTCATGACACTGCAGTTGAACAAGTGATACAGAAGACAGAATATGACCAATGATGATAAATAATAAACTACGCACCACTCTCCCTCCAAGCCTGCAAACTAAATTCCAAGTTTCAAAATTTGCAAGACTTCTAGGTAGGAGAAACAATTTAATCCTTGTTAACTGACCATATGTAGTATATGAGAGGTTAGTCAAGGAATTTCAAGGGACTGTAAGCCCGTAAGTCAGCTTCACCCAGAGAGATGTCTGATCTTAAATACATGGCAGCGAAGGAGAGAGCAGCCATGCGCTCAAACCGTTCCTTCCTGCAGGCTTGCCTCTCCCAGCTGGGACAAGCACCACAGCAATTAGAAGTAAAACTCCAAAATCTGTTTTACTTTCCCTCGAGCAAGCGGATGTGGAAACTTCACTCACTTAATAGTGAGAAAAGTAAAGAGCTTCACTTGCCTTTTAACAGGCAGGAAAACAGGCCTCCTTTACTTCAGGGACTGTACCCTGCCTAAGGCCTCCTTCTTGAAGCTGCAAGACTTCTAAATCTGCTAGCTGCGAACAGGTCCTTGGCTGACTTCTACAACCTGTGCCTACCTGTTTTATTAAGTAGGGCCAAAGTGCACCAATATCTGTCCTGAACATAGCTATGAATATGCAAATCTAAGTGAGTAAACTGGCAAAGTCAACATGTTCCTCTGCTGTGGGACAATTAAAGATACTGCTTGTTAAAGATCCCATAACTTCCTCCAAATATAGGCACATATATGCCTCTACAGCTGCTGCCAGTCCTGGCACACCCTTAGTGAGAAGCGAAGAGTCCTATGATGCCATTTTTACAGTCACTTTTCAAAACGGAAGTGTACTTGAAGTTACTGTTACTCTTCAAACCTGAAAAAAACCCCAACATTAGTAACATGATTTAGCAGACCTTACTGAAAGGAAATGCATGAATGTTTCCAGTTGAATCAAAATAATCTCAGAAACAGCAAAGAAACAAAGAGACTAAATGCATCGGTTCTTCCCCAAGGAAGCAGGCAAATACAGTAACTTTGGGTTATACTTGTTTCAACAGAAGGAATGCAGAATCGAGACCCAGGTGAGACTATTATTTCATGTAAGGACACAGAGGTCTGAGGTACAATGGAGTACACTGGATTCTCACCTTCATGTCACCATGTCCTTAAATAATGAGGCCTTTCCAAGGGGAAGGATGACTCCAGGATTTTGCAAGGTGATACGGAGCTATTTCAAATCCATCCTAAGTTACCAGCTCTTTGATAATATCAAATGACCTTGGTAGCCTCATACTGGGTGATGCAGACAATAGTCCATCTTGCATAACTCATCGACACCTTTGTTGATAATTGGCTCCTGTGCAGCAGAGGACAGTGTGGAGAAGTGACAAAGATGCTGTATGCACTGTGGAATTATTTCAGTTTTTAATAGAAGAAGCTGGAACATCTTTTAATGTACTAAATTTGCATGCCGGCGTGAAGTTGTGCTGTTCAGATGTTGTGGCTGGCACAGGGAGCAATCCAGTTTATTAAACGTAAAAGTGAACATGCCCTCTTGTGGTCTTAAAGCTTTTGTTGGCTTCCCTTCAAGACACTAGGAACGAACCTGGTCAGAAAAATAAGAAACACTGTGTGATGTACTTGTCAGTTTGATGCACGCAAATGTTGTAAAGTTGCTTTTGAGCAGATAATGCAGAAGACAAACTTCAGCGAGTTTAATTTTAAGAAGTCATCTCTTGGTTGGAACTGAAGCCTGAACGTTAACATTTTTAAGATAACCTTAAGGAACCCTGATCATTTAGTCACTCTAGCTCAGATTTTCCAAATCAGTATAAAAATACTTCTATGTATTTCAAGATTACTAAGTAATTAATTAATGAATATGCATACTGAGCATTGAAGACCCATGGCATTTTCAAAAGGAGAAATTTTAAGACTTTGAAAATTAAGCAGATTACTAAAACCAAAAATGTCAGCAAAAATATGCTTAACAGAGGATTTTATAGCTCACAAGGGGCCACTCCCCATTTTTTTTGTGTGCGTATGGCCTTCCAATAGCATTTTTGCCCAACCCACATACATGGCTTACAGTTATGTCGCTACACCTTAAACCTTTCCCTAGGCTTTTCCTTCGGCTTGGTACTGCAGGGCCACAGACACGCAGATTCCCGGTGCACTGGGCTCTTTCTGACAGGGCTGGGTGGCTCAAGCAGATGCCTGAGACCACCATGATGGCAGCAGGGAGGACGAGGCCAAGTGGGGTAACCTCACAGGAGGCTACATCTAGCCAAAGGCCCAGTGTGCAGCTTTGCCCCGGGTCTCCCTGCGCCGAGGGAGACAGAAGGAGATGGGAGATGGCGCGGAGACACGGCCACAGCGCCACCTCGCTACGGTCCGGCCTCCCCTCGCCCCCCGCCATGGCACCCATGGCGCGCGACCCCCTTCCCGTCATGCCCCGCGGCCGCAGACCCCTTGTTTTCCCGTGATGCCCCGGGGCGGGGCGGAACACGCCCTTCCCGTGATGCTCCGCGCTCCCTGGTAACCGCGCCGTTGCTAGGGGCGGTGCGGGAGTGGCCTTCATGGCGGCGGCGCTGAGATTCGGGGTCTTCTTTTTCCTTCTGCCGTCGCTCCAGGCAGTAGAGCCGAGTGTGGATCCTGCCCCTGAGCCCACGTCCAGCGCGGCGGGGCCCGCCG